>NC_143014.1:240889239-241052421 GCF_055824585.1 Amblyomma mixtum
TTGCAGTTTCCGGTTCGAGGTTAGCGGCAGTGAGTGACACGATGAATAAGCACGAAGTAATGGTGGGCATACGTGCCTTTATATGAGAAGTATTTTGTGAAGTGGTGGGCATACGTGCCCTTATATTCAATACAAAAAGTCAAGTGGTGGGCATACGAGCCCTTATATTCAATCCAAAAAAAGAATCATTCACATTTACACCGTGGGTTGTTTTTGTAAGGCATTGAGTGTGAAATGAAGACCGCCGTTTTTACGGTACTGCTTGTAACCGTAGCACGTATTACCTTTTACCTACAATCGAAACGAAAAAACCTCTTTTTGATGTTGCTCGTAATCGAACAAGATCGGTGCACGAATCGGCGAAGTAATTTCAGGCGCCGCGTAGCTGAACAACTGCAGTCCTCGGGATTATGGGGATGCGAGTGTATACTTACGGGGGCACTGTATACGCAATGCGTATAAGTACATTACCTGTCGCTACGAAGAAATGTTTTGGAGTTTAGTGCTTCTGTGTTTCCGAGTGTAATGTTGCTGCTGATGGCGTCGCGAAACGCAAGACGACGAAACGGCCATCTTGCGCTCTCTGCCGAGTTTTATTTGCGGAGTTCTCATTAGAGTAGTGTTCTCGATGACACCACGTTACCGAGCGATTAGAGTACTTTGCCGAGCAGCACCATGATGTTGCCACATTTCTTCATCGGATTCGAAGGCGCGAACTCCACCTCATAGCCGGGATATGGCGTAGTCGTCGTCGATGGGTACCTGAAGCACGTTGCATCTTGTTCGTCGCCGTCGCAACATGGGCTCCGGCGACGGCAGATCCCTGCAGTTGGTCGACAGTAGCATCGCCTTGCGATCGTAGTAGCATATGGACGTGCCTTACTTCGTGCACTGTGCATGGCATATGTTCTCGAACGCGAAGTCGATGCCGGTGCCTCGCGAAGTGGTGATTGCATCAGAATCTTAAGCTGAGATCGGTATGCATCACGCCAATCAACGTTAACGTTCAACATGCTTCCTGATCAAAGCATTCTACGACGAGCATGGTCGTGCCGCCGCGTAGAGCCGAAGGCAGATTCCTGTACACGAACGTTGGTCTCGTACGATCGTCGGCAGTGAACTGCAGCCTCCGGCCGCACTTTCTATATGGTCATGTGGTCGCAGGATATTTGAATGTCGTAGTTTTTTCTTGGTATAATGCCGACGTGACTGCCAATATGCGTGCCTCAAAAGCAACGGGTGCAATTCATAGAATCATCTCATCTGTATACAGAGGAAAATTACTGAACCTATAGTTATGTTAGCACAGCTACCATATACTCTCTTTTAATGGCCACAATTTTTAAAAAATCCAGGTGTGAACTTTTGAAGGTGTGTCCCATAGACAAATAAAAAAAAAACACATAACTGTATATTTTTCCCAATTATCTGGTCCAGACCACAGAGTGCGGCCCATACTTGAGTGCAGCTTTCACACCAGATTGTATGGCAACTGATTCTAGCCAGCCATTCACAACCTACCAGCACTGAAGTCTTTTGATGCACATATGGTGCACATTGTTTCAAATACCAAGGCTCCAGTAACCCTCAAAGGTCTGTTTCGAAAGGTAATGCTCCATCAGGGAAGGGTTAGGAAGAGTATGAAAGAAGGGGGCAGTGTGACAAGCCCCAATCTGTTCTGGAGACCCTGCTAAACTTCTCAACAACTGTACCTCCTTTCCATATCACATCCTTTGTTCGACAGCTTAGCAAAAGTGCTCAAAACATTTGTGTATTTACACCAGTTCACACAGAATGAGGTGAAGCTGTCTGTAACTAGAACGTTACAAACCATCATGTGAAACAAGCCTCTAAGCAAAACCTTTTTTTAGTTCTCAGTAAAATTAAAAAATAGTACACTGGTGCACCAACACACACTGTACAGCACCTCAGAAAAGAAACCACTACTTCACCAGGTGCATATCAATTACCTTGCATCCACAAAGCTTGCGTTATTTCCTTTATCGTCGCATAAAAGCTAGACACTTTCAAGATAATTAAAATCTCGATGATACGATTACGGTTGATCTGATGTAGAAAGTGTCTCGGATGGTCTAGTATGTACAGAATACGTTACGATTCGGGATTGTACGGAAAGTTTTTCAGGCTGGCACAGATGATACGAACGCACAACTGACCACCTGCACACGCGAGCTGGAACGCGCGTGGGGCCGCCAGGTTGGTCTCCGAGAAATTGGTTCCGCAAAGATCAATCACAGAGATAAGAATCTACAGACTAGTCTCTTTGATGCTCATTTTCTGGCCATGTCTTGGGAGACTGTGAGCACAAATACAATCGCAAACTACCACAGCAAATGTGTATTTACAACGGCACCGGTCGCACTGCTGATTGACAAAGAGTCCGACGAGGATTTGGCTACTGAAAGCTGGGGGATGCTGTACATTCAAGCTTCTCACGACTTCGTCACCTCGGACAACATTGCAACCAGCGGGCTGAGGAACATTGAAGATGATTGATGGAACAAATGAACTGTCGTCACTGGACAGCAATGAAGAAGAGCGTGACCCACTGTCATTGGGGGCAGAAACTCTCAACACCCTCGATGTTCTGCACCGTACCGCAAGAGCCGGCAGTGCAAGAGACGAAACTGTGGCACGGTTTTATGCTTTCCAGGCTGGGCTTATCAGGGAAATCAAAGCCAAGAAGGTGCAAACAAATATTACCACCTTTTTAGACAGAGAATAATTGAGCCAAATAAACTGTGTTTCATTCTCATGTTCTACTTGGCTTGCTTTTGATCACCCAAATCAGGATGATAGGAATATTCTCCAGGGCCCTGCTAAATTCGTATCATCAAGATTCTACTTAAGTACTGTAATGATGCATTTGTATGAAGGGCACTTAATACACTTAATGTAACTAAAATTAGTGGATGTTATGAAAAATTACCTGGATGACAAATGAAGGCCCACAAAATTCTAGTGATATGGAATAAGTAGCCCTATCCTACACATGCAGTGGAGGTGTACCTTGATGCCAAAAAGGACAAGTACAGGTGATTACACAAGAAAACAAAAGTAAAAAAAAGTTCTTTATTAAAGTGGCCTATCACAGCCCACTGCAGCTCCTGTCTCCAACCAGGCTGCTGTCCAGCCAATGTCAGGACCAAAATTTAATACAACAAAATTATGAAGAACCACTCCCACAGCGATGACTGGACGTAATTTCAGCACTCAAAGAGGATGCCTGTGGCAGTAGATGCAACGATATGACAGGCGACTGTGATGCGATGTGGTGCTCAGCATGAGTGCCACGGGCAACAGTCATAACTTCGATGGCTCGCTACTCCTCTCCTGATCCAGTGACCCTCTTGAGTCGTCGTGACCTTGGTGACTGACGTGGTGACCTCTTTGGTGACCGGTCTGCATGCATGCAAGCAATGTAACAAGTTACACGTTTTACTTCATTACTCAAAACCCAAGCTGTACTGTATCTTAGTAGATACGAAACACTGAGAGCCAAGATTTTAAAAAGAAAAAATAAAGGGGGCGGGGGGGACGAGGATGGTGAAAAGAGAGAGAAAGCACATGCAACGAATTATGAGTTGCCCTCAATACACCATCATCTGATAACACCCAAGCACTCTGTACGGTGTGGCAGCAGTACAGTCCCAAAGGAACCCCAACGGCTTTAACACCAAGAGTGTCTACCATATATAAGTGTTTAAATACTCAGATTTTTCAACATCTTCACAACTCATTGCATCAAAAATTTATGCAAAAGCCGCTTTGTGACAGTAACTGTGTGACAGTCGAGGATACTGCCTCAATGTGGTAGCTAAATACGGCTTGAACAACAGCTAGAGGGAGCCAATTTTTGTGCGCCGAATTATTAGTTCCACTTTGCTCTGTGGTTAAGGGGGGACGAGGGTCTTAACTAACTTTTTTATTTATGGATATATTCTCATGAAATTTTGCACACAGATGTATTTTTCTCTTCTGATTCCAAATACGTAATCATATTTGAGCTGGTGGTCTTAAATCTTACAAAGTCTAGAATGTAATTAGGTAATTTCTTATGTAGCTTTTATGAATGTTCTCACTGCATTTTGTTCCATTTATTTACATGAATTGATAACCAGAGAGTTCCCATACCTGGTGACATTCTTTGTTTACTTTTAAAGGGATGTCATCGTGATATACTATGTCGAGAGTAAAAGGTCGCAGTATTTTTTTTTTTATTGGTTTATTTTTGGTTTACAATGCATACGTAAACCAAGGACGAGCAGGCAAAAGGCGTTAAACAACACCTGACTAAGGCCTGCCCTCCTATACAAAAACAAACAACAAATTAAAACAAACATTCAAAGCATTTGACAGCAACCGACTCATTTGACGCTGCAACTCATAAATAGCAATTTACAATTAGCTTAACATGTGGCCTAAACAAAAAAAGGAAGAATGTCATCGGGTATGGAAATTCGCTGGCTATCAATTGACGAATTAAGATCAACAAAATGCAGTGAGAAAGTTCATTAAAGCTGCACAAGAAATTACCTAATTACACTCTAGAATTTAAGATAACTTTTGATCAAAGACCACCAGCTCAATTATGACTATATTTTTGGAATCAGAAGAGAAAACCGCATCTATGTGCAAAATTTCATGAGATTCAAGCCATAAACAAGAAGGTCAGTTTTAAGACCCTCGTCCCCCCTTAAGAGAACTGCATCCAATGCCTCAGAGGACAAAATTTCTTTCTTTGCATGCACATCATTTGTTGATGCTAGAGAGTGGCGATTGTGGGCTTAGCATGGAGGAACGGTATTCTCACAAAGAAGGTGGCTATAACTTCAATACATTCTGCCAAAATTCAGCTGCAAGTTGTAGGGTTGACATCTCGGTGGAACTGGCACAGCACTCAAATCAATGCTGTATTTCTTGTCGCTTACATGTTGGGTAAACTACAGCAGTTCCAATAACTGTAGCACAAAAACAACAAAACTAAGGCCACTGTCGAAGAAGTAGCTACAGCCACCTGATGCGACGCTATATGCACACAACATTCAGCTTAGCGAGACAGCATTCGCAACACAGAGAGTTGAACTGCGGGCACGCTGCATGTTGCCTTTACAATAACGGAACAAGAGAGAAACTTGGTGTGAAAGTAGTGCCACCATGCAAAACCTCATATTACTGCAGTGGGTGAACCATTTTAGGGCTACACAACTGCACAAAAAACCTCCACTCACTCAGGTCACGAGTTTCCTTGGGGAGCCAATCACAGTCCAAATCACTGGAATTTGTAGTACCCATTTCCACCTTTTGCTTACTGGCTGGCTTCTTCTGTAAATAAAATCAAACAGCAGAGAAAAGAGTGCATATTCTAGCTTAGTGCTACCAACAGGGTTCGCAGCTGCATGCAAGCTAATTTGCAAAAGCCAGAAAGTTGAAATAACAGAAATGCCAAAGGCTTTGCACAATTGTCAGCAACTTATTTCAGGCATGGCTAGTATAAGCGGAGTTAGCTAAAATGTCTTCAACAGCACATATTGGCAATATTGCTCCGCTGCTTTGGACACACAGTGTGTGCAGACTGGAGACCAAGAGGCCCTGCCACCTCGCCAACCTTAGTCTCCTGGCACAGTGTCTTCAGCTCGCCGACTGTCATTACATTATTACAGCAGTCACCGTATAAACGCATGTCAGGGCCTGTTGGCAGAATGGGGGTTAAGAGTCGCTGCTAGCAGCTGCCGCTGCTTGATGGAACCACGGTCAAGTCGACACCCGTTCCCACCACCGCAGACAGGAGTGCTGTCGAGTCAATGAGTTGAGTGATGGAAGGAAGATTACGAGTGGGTTTAGTTACATTTTTACAAGCCAAGTGAACAGAAGTGAGACGACTCTGCCGCATTTGTTGTCGAGTTTTATACTGTTCTCGTTCCCTAAATTCCCTAGGTTGAGGACGCCCACACCGGGGTGGGAAGGGCCTAGAGCTTTAACTTGTGCACACCAACACACCACCGCACTTATGGTCTGTGGGTTTCTACGTGGACACAGGCCACCACCCACCGCGGGTTCAAGCTTCGCGCGAGCCAAGGGCCCCGATCAGCCGTCACCGCACACACACTGGGACACCGATGCAGCGCACTCAACCTCCGCTGGGAGGAGAGCGACTCGCCGCAAAGAAATAAGCCTCCAAGTTCACAAAGGAGACGTTTATTCACATCATCCTCCAGCTGATACACACACACTCAATAGTCACCCCATCCCGGGGGCGCGCGAGGAGCAAGGCTCCGCTGCGCGCACAAAGCGACTCGAGTAATGCGCACCGCTAGCACGCCGCTGCAGGAGAATGTCCCCGCGGCAGTGCTGTGATCTCTCTCTCGTGTCGACCGTTGGGCCGGTTGCGAGAGAGAGTGGGCATTCAACGCAAGGTACGCCTGTCAGAGGTCGCTGGACCCCGCTGGACAGGCTCGAGCCGCTGCAGGTCAGAGGACACGTGTGGGCGAGCTCGAGTAAGCACTGGTCCGAACGGCAAAGGCCGGCACGGACAAACAGTAACATACGCACCTTACGCTGTCTCGGAGGGATCTCTCTCTCTGGGCCCCGCTCGGACGGTCGCGCCGTGCGCGGCCGCCCGTAGCGGGTCCCGATTTCCCGCCAAAAGGCGCCAATGGCAAAGGCCGTTGGGGAGCCGGGGCGGAGCTGTGGCCAAATGACAGTGATTAGTCACCTAGCCGCCTCTCCACCGCCTGAGGCGGGAGCAAGGGAAAGAGGAGAAACAACGCAGGAAGCCGGCACAGCCGCGCAAAGGCAACGGCGGAAAGCCAGGATTCCCACATCCCCCTCTCCTTAAATGCCCTCCTACCCATCGGCAAAGCACGCGGCCAAAAATAAAGAAATCAATACACAAAAAAATAGCCTAAACTTCAGTTCCGAAATAAAGAAATGAATACACACACACACAAAAAAAAACTAGCTACACTTCAGTTCCAGCCAGAACAACGTAAGAAAACAAAGGAGAAACAAGGCAAACAAACAAACACTTGCGTACGCTTCAGTAAATCAAAACAGCTTGCAGATTATATACACGGTACAAAAGAAGATGTGAATAGAACTGTACAGCTATGTTACAGGTGGATGCCAGCCTCAAAGTTCGATGGCGCGGCCCAGTGGGCCGGTCAGCGACTCACCGCTCGCAGACTTCGTTGAACGGGTTGGGAGGGCCGACGACTGATGGCGGTCTTCTTACCGTTGATGACGACGGGGCCGCGGCAGAGCATTAACCCCGCGCCCTTGGGCACGACATCACGTTCGGGCACAACAGAGTTAGTGCACCCCTTTCACGCTGGCTGAAACGGGCGAGGACGTTCGGCGGCGTCCTGATGTGTAACCTTGGCCACAGCGAGGGGTCCTTCTCATCCTCGCGCTCACGCAGAAGCACACAACGGCACAACTCACAGGCGTCGCCTTGGCTCATGGTTACGCGCGCACACAGTCACAGCCACAACCACGCATACACCGGCAAGTGCGCGGACGCTGGTCGGCGACAACGATCCCCTCATCAGAAGCGTCCAGAGGCACCGCGGCGAGGGTCAAAGGGTGCACTTTCCGCCCCCCCCCCATCGCCCCAAACGCCCCGCCAACTTCCCCTCCATACGGGCCGCACAAAACTCGCACCGCGACACACGGCTCCTTAACGAGCCCACCACCCACAGTCGGGCCGGAAATGAGAAAAGGCTCGCTGTACAAACGACACCTAATCCAATCTATTCCTTCTAGAAGATAAGAGCAAGCACGAGCGGGCTGAAGTTTGCCTATGTACATCTCGGTACGTTAGAACAAAAATAGACGAACCAGCAGGAAACGAAAAAGGCTAAAACTGACTAAAACAAAACAAATAAATAAATAGATAAAAAACACACAAGGCTGGAACTGAGCATGCTGCAAAAACAAAAAAAAAATAACACACCGTGCTTCGCCTGGGTAGGGCCTGACGAGAAAGCTCGCCAGCTAGCTGAGGCTGCGTGCCTGCGGTTGCGGAAAAGTCCGCCGTCCGGCATCAATCACACCGGTGACCGTCGCCTCAGATTGTACCGGTGCTCCGTACGCTTGCGTTCCGCAGCACCAGTTGTGCCTTTGCGCTTGCCTTTGATACCAATGGGTACCGGCGCAAGCTCGTCAGACCGTGACGTGTAGGCCTTCAGGTCTATGAACCCCTGCTTGCTCCTGGGGAAAGGCCCCATCAAATCGCAGGTGGCCATCTGCCACGGACGCACACTGTCAATCGGTTTCATCATTCCAGGCGGCTTGCCGCCCCGTGACTTCACCGCTTGACAGACATGGCAGGAACGGCAATAGCGGAAAATGTCACGCTTCATGCCGGGCCACGTCACCGAATGACTCAGTTTTGCAAAAACTTTGGAGCCACTCAGATGACCGGCCAGTGGCTCGTCATTAGAGAATCGCAAAAGTGCGCCTCTTAGACTTTTGGGGATAACCACCTAGAACGGATCGATGGATTCGTCATCGGTGGCTATGTACTTCAGCACGAGCCCGTCATTGTCCAGCAAATATGAATCCCCGGGGTTCGCCGCGACACACGCTGGCTTCTGCCCCCCTGCGCCCGCTACAATACAAGTAGCGTCACGGCGCTCCGTCTCCCTGAGACCGTCGCTCACCTCGCGACAAAACGGGTCATTTTGCTGGGCTTTCAGTAGCTCTTTAGGGCTGAAAACGATTCCAGTCATCCCAGAGGGGAGCCTGGTCTCGTCCCCACTCAGGTTTGCAGCCAAAATTTCCGTTCGCGTCGGCACCTCCGAGGCGCTCACGAAGAGCTTTGCCTCTCGTCCGCTTTGCGAAGCGCTGCTTGCCTGGTTAGCGGAATGGGTTAACCCGTTTGCGGGCTCCCCCTCCTTGCCGCCCGGCGGCTCGTCCGCTGTTTCGCCCCCTCCGCCTACAGGCGTCAAGGCGCCGCTGGCGAGTGGGGCACGGGATAGCGCGTCAGCTACCACGTTTGTGCTCCCCTTTCGATACTGCACCGAAAAGTCGTAATGCTGTATCAGGAGAGCCCAGCGCGCCAGCCGACCCGCAGGCTCGCGGAGCCGCATCAGCCAACTGAGCGCACTGTGGTCTGTCTGCACCACGAATTGCGTTCCATCAAGGTAGACGTCAAATTTGCGCAGTGCAAACACGATGGCGAGGCACTCCTTCTCGGTCACGGAATAATTCCTCTCCGAGGGCAGCAACGAGCGGCTGGCAAAGGCCAGCGGTTGCAGCACGCCATCGAATTCCTGTAGGAGAACTGCTCCTAAACCCAGATCGCTCGCGTCAGTCTGGACTACGAACTGTCTGGTCAGGTCGGGTAGCCTGAGCTGCGCTGTCTCGGCAATGGCACTAGACAGGAGGCGAAAGGATCGCTCTTGCTCGGGCCCCCATCGCCACGCTGCAGTCTTTCCCAAGAGCTTGGTCAAGGGTGCCTGCACGCGGGCACAGGACGGGATGAACGACCGATAAAAATTGGCCATTCCCAGAAAGCGGCGGAGGCCGCGCACGTCCTTGGGCGCGGGAAATTCGAGTATGGCTCGAAGTTTCTCCGCATCAGGCTCAATGGAGCCCTCGCCCAGCGTGAACCCTAGTAACTGAACCCGGGTCCGCGCTATTTGGGCTTTCGCAGGATTCAAAGTCATCCCAGCAGCCCGTACCCTCTCGAGCACGTCGGCAATGTGGCCTAAGTGCTCATCGAAGGTTCGTGAATAAATCACGATATCGTCCAGGTAGCACATGGCGTGGGACCATTTCGCTTCCCCCAAGACGCGGTCCATGAGCCTCTGAAAAGTCGCAGGACCATTGCAGAGACCAAAGGGCATACGAGTGAACTCAAACAGCCCTCTGTGGCACGTGAACGCGGTCTTGGACCGGTCAGTGTCAGCCATCTGGACCTGTAGGTAACCTTTGGAGGCATCTAGCGTGGAAAAGTACCGCGCGCTGCCCAGGTTTCCTACGATTGAGCTGATCGTCGGGAGCGGATAGGCATCCTTGCGAGTCAGCGCATTGAGACGGCGATAATCCACACACAAACGGTGGCTGCCATCTTTCTTAGGCACCAACACCACCGGAGACGCCCAGGCGCTGGACGAGCGGCGGATAATGTCCGCCGACAGCATCTCATCCAGCAACCCATCAATCACCTGCCTTTTCGCAAGGCTGACGGGTCTAGGGTTGCACTTCAAAGGAAGCGCGTCTCCAGTGTGGATCTTGTGGCTCACTAAAGTGGTACAGCCAGGTTGATCCGTGAAGAGCTCATCGTACTGACGCAATAGCGCTGTCAAACGAGCCTTCTGTGTGTCATCCAATGTTACCGCACAGGCGGTCAGCGGATGTGGTGCCTGGTCGTGCCACGCCGCTTGGTCCCAAAGGGGAGGCTGAACGACGGAACGCTCGACACAAGGGCGTGGCCCTGTCCGCTGAGCGTGGCACTCTTCGAACACCTTCACTGCGCAGGCAGATACTGACGCCGGTGGGCTAATGAACGGCTTAAGCTGGGAAAATGGTCCGTCGCGATAGCCGCCATTCACAATGTCCACCACGATCCCGGTTTTCAGGAGAAAGTCCCGTCCGAGAATCATGGGCACACTGAGCCCTGGGAGATGGATGAAACGCATGCGTCTCGTCCGCTCTCCCCACCTGACAGTCAGCCTTGCGGCGCCAGCCGAATGGGCTACGCCTTTCGCAAGGTTGAATGCCGTACGGCAGTCCCGCAAGCGCACAGAGTGCTTTTGCAAGTGGGACAACACCTCTTCACCGAACAAGGAAGCGCTGGCTCCCGTATCCAGTAACGCCGAAAATTCGCGGCCAGCAATGGTGACCGGAATAAACGGCGCGTGCGCATTAGCAAGGCAGCTTGCTCTGTACGCAGAGGGAATTAGCAGAGATTGGGCCGGTGGTCCCTTTACGACCGACCCCCGCCGCCGTTTCCCTGCCTCGCAGGAGGCCTGGCTACGGTGCATTCTCTTGCTAAGTGGCCCCTCTCTTGGCAGCGGAAACAGCGCACACCGCCGCGAGCTTGGTCGCGGGACAATGGCGCTTCTCCCTGCCTGGGTCCGCCCGCTGCACGACCAAAGGGTCGGCCGAGTCGGGTTTCCCCCTCCGCTGTGCGTTGGAGCGCTTGGCGCCCATCAGCACGCGGCTCGGAAAACGGTGCAGCGCAGGTTGCCCGTCTCCCGTACGAGTAGGGATCGAGAGCTCTGTCGCTCAACTCCCATGCCTCGTTTTGCCCGCTAACAGCTGCAAAGGCAGGTTGTGCGGGTGGTCGCCGGTTGGGTAAGGGCAAGGCCCCTCTCCATGCACAGCGTGGCTCAAGGGCCTCGCTTGCCGGCGGTGGCGGACGATAGGCGCGCGCGGCGAGAATGTCGCCTTGAATGCGCTTTGCCTCGGCGGCCAGCTCCTCCAAATCTCGGAATCGGCCGCCGCGCAGGTAAGCCGAAAAGGTCGGATGTGCCTGCCTGATTGTCCTTTCGACACGCTCCTCGTTCGAGGCTCTGGGCTCGGCGATTGAGAAAAGGTCTTCCATCGCACGAACATACTCTTGCAGCGACTCATCCGGAGCCTGAGTACGGAGCTCCAGCTCTCGCCGCATCCTACGCTCGTAGTCAGCGGGCAGGAATTCGCGCAGGAATGCTGCACGGAACTCCTCGAGAGTCGCTGCCCGGTGGCCGGAAAGCCGATGCCACCGAGCTGCCGTGTCAGTCAGCGCTGCGGGGATGATGTGTGCAAGCACCACCTGCTCAGTAAGACCCATAGTTCTCTGATAATGGGTGAGGGACTCAAGGAAATCCCGGGCACTGAGTAGGTCATCATACCCGCGGTATGTTGGCATGGGCAACTTGACCGCGGGGTGAGACAACTTCGGCGTGGCCAAAAGCGTCCCAACAGCCCCTGACAGCGACTGGATCATCTGGGCAGCACTGGCTAGCAGCGCCTGCGCTCCGGCCTCAGTGGAGGCTTGGGCGGGCTGCACGAACGAGGGAGGCAAGGCTCCTAGTTCGATGAGCGGCGCGGTTTCCGCAGGGAACCGGGCCAGCGCCTCGCCATTCCCAGAGCAGAATTGACTGCTCGCGGGGCACGGCTGCTGCTGTTCGAAACTGCCGGTTGCGGCAGCGTGACACGAACTGCTTTCGCACTGGGCGGAAAGCGTGCACAGCTGAGGCATGTGACCAGTGGATGCACCGCAGGGTGCTTCCGATACAGCTCCGATGGGAGCCGCGTGGTCGACATTTTGGGTTGTGTCGCCGTAAACCCCAATGGGGGCCGCGGCCAACCACGGTGTCTGGCTATTCGAAGGAACAGCAGCCAGCGGATCAAACGACGCTACAACTCCGTAGGGAGCCGACATGTAGCTGCCGAGTGCCCCGCTGGGGGTAGACATGGTGCGCAAGCGTGATCGGCAAGGCGACCTGCTCGGCTAATATGTCATCAAAGGCGTAAGCGCCAATGACTTAGCACGTTGGGCGCCAGTTGTGGGTTTCTACGTGGACACAGGCCACCACCCACCGCGGGTTCGAGCTTCGCACGAGCCAAGGGCCCCGATCAGCCGTCACCGCACACACACTGGGACACCGATGCAGCGCACTCAACCTCCGCTGGGAGGAGAGCGACTCGCCGCAAAGAAATAAGCCTCCAAGTTCACAAAGGAGACGTTTATTCACATCATCCTCCAGCTGATACACACACACTCAATAGTCACCCCGTCCCGGGGGCGCGCGAGGAGCAAGGCTCCGCTGCGCGCACGAAGCGACTCGAGTAATGCGCACCGCTAGCACGCCGCTGCAGGAGAATGTCCCCGCGGCAGTGCTGTGATCTCTCTCTCGTGTCGACCGTTGGGCCGGTTGCGAGAGAGAGTGGGCATTCAACGCAAGGTACGCCTGTCAGAGGTCGCTGGACCCCGCTGGACAGGCTCGAGCCGCTGCAGGTCAGAGGACACGTGCGGGCGAGCTCAAGTAAGCACTGGTCCGAACGGCAAAGGCCGGCACGGACAAACAGTAACGTACGCACCTTACGCTGTCTCGGAGGGATCTCTCTCTCTGGGCCCCGCTCGGACGGTCGCGCCGTGCGCGGCCGCCCGTAGCGGGTCCCGATTTCCCGCCAAAAGGCGCCAATGGCAAAGGCCGTTGGGGAGCCGGGGCGGAGCTGTGGCCAAATGACAGTGATTAGTCACCTAGCCGTCTCTCCACCGCCTGAGGCGGGAGCAAGGGAAAGAGGAGAAACAACGCAGGAAGCCGGCACAGCCGCACAAAGGCAACGGCGGAAAGCCAGGATTCCCACAGGTCACGCCCCCATCGTGTGTTGAGTCTGAGGGAAAGAAGGTTGCCAACGAGGTAGCGTCGACTGCGGCAGGTGATGGTTTCTGGCCAGCCGAAGGTTGCCGCGGGTCACCGACATCTGTTCTTCATCAAATGACGCCCGCTGCTCAAGTCCGGAACGCGAGGTCACGAAAAGGCCGGAAAGTGGTCCCTCGTCCCTGGAGATGATCGCGAGGGTTGGGGATGATGCCCGCCAGCTCGTTGCAGTGCTTGGCATGCCGAACAGCCATAAGAAACGAGGCCCTTTGTTCCCCGGCATGGTCACGGCAATTGGAGAAGATACCATCCGTCTCCCCACAGCACCGGCGGCGGTGCTCGACACGTGCAGACACTTCGGAAAGGCGGTCTGGTTTTGCTTAAACTTTAGCCCCTTCGTTTTGGTCCTGCACTCCGACCGGGCAAACTCGGTAATTGGAATCAGCTGTCACCTGGGCCCTCTACGTGCGGTCCATGACGGCAGGCCTGGGGACCACCACCCTCGAGTTGCTCGGAGCCACCAGGAAAGACATGTGTGCCGGCTGCTTCGAAGCGAGACTCGATGACGCCCATCTCAACAGGCCGCACTTTTTTTTCCGGATTCGAGGGCCTATTTGCCAACCATTGGGCCGCCAACAGTTGCTCGCAGGCAGAGCTGATCGCAGGCCACGGCACAAGCATTTAGAAGGCTATCGTCACATGGGTGATCGAAAGTCCGGGTGCGGCTGTTACATGGATTTCAATACAAAATATTTGCTTCGGGAAAACAGGGTGCGGCCCGTACACGGCTGCGGCCCTTACACTCGTTTATACGGTACTTCGTGCAAGAGGTTTTTCCACAGCATGAGAGTGAGAACACTTGACGTTTGCAACCGTGACAAACAGCCATCAAGCACGAAATTATGCACAAGCGCCTCGAAAAGTGTCTTTTTGCTCCAGTGACGGTTCAGCAGAATTTGTCGCAGCTGTCATCATGCAGATGTGAGGCCCTCTGGCTCCTCCTGGATGCCTGCTGCAGTCACCTTTTGTTTCTTTAAATGCAGACCTTTGTTGTCATGATTGTGCGGATCTCGGAGGCTATAGGCTATACTTCCATTCACTTGGAAATGGTGATCAAAGACACTTTTTCAGTGCAGATGACACAAGTTTGAATCGAGTGGCAGGAAAATCTTTATAAACACAATTTTTGCAGCAATAAAAGTCATTTGCTATTACATATTATCAATACGACTAGAAAGAGGCACAGAATTTTTATTGTGACCAAAATTAGCGTGGAGTGGTCCTCGGTGCCTTTTCAAGTCGATCACTTAGCTTTTAACTAGCAGCCACTTTTGTGCCTGCATCAAAAAAGATCATGCAAATGAATTCTGTGCAGTATGAACATTTGCTGGCACAGGTGAGTGTGTCGTTTCACAGCAAACAGTTCTTCATAATATCTCGCTCATAAGCCCAGACGAAGACAAGTCCTCTTGCTTGAAATATTTGCTTGAGAACTGAGGCTTCACTTTCACCAATGTTCATTTTGTACTCATAGCATTAAGGCATTTGTCCCATTCAGCAGCAGAATATGCTCATTATTGTTGCACATGTTCCTTGAACACTCATGCCATATCAATAACAGCTTAACTGGATGTCGCAAATAGCTTTGTAGAGTAAATATTTCTAACGTATAAATGCTCAGAAGAGGGACAAAGGCATCCCTACCTATAGCCATATTATACCACATTTACTCGCATAATGAATACACATTTTTTTCCGAAAAAAAAAAAATAACTAAAAAAAACAAACAAAAATTTGGGACGTGTGTTCATTACGCAAAGTGAAATATTCAGAATAAGAGGCGGTAAAAACTGGACGAAAAAGTAGGCTGATATAAATAACTACTGCATCCGGCACAGCTCTTTTTGAAAATGAAACAAACGCACCTTTCAGCATAGTTTTCATGCCGGAGAGCACAGTTTCCAACACACTTAGGAGCCCATCACGCTGCCTAAAGAGAGCAACTCTAGTTCACTTTAACACGGCTTTCAGCACTCAGCGCAAAGCAAAACTACTACAAGTCCAAACAATCCTCAGTATGGCACACTGAACAGAGGAATTCTTTACGACCAGGTGTGGATTGTTCCGGTTGTTAGACACCCGGCAAATCACTCTTAAAGACCGGTTGTTCTGCAGGGTGAGACATAGTAGTCTTTACAATCAATGGGGTGCATTCATTATGCGAATAAATAGCTACTACTTTGACACTTTTTAAATCGAACGTTGGTTCAATTTCAGGGGACGTTTAGAATTAAGCCAAGCCATCCTGAACACACTACTGCTGAACCAACCTAGAACAATAACTACGGTTACGCTTCCTTTCTTCTCAGGCTTCACGAAATAATTTTGGTCGGTAGTTTAGTATTGCTGACCACAGTATATTGTGCAAAAGCAGATTTTTTTTTTGAAGTGGACACCACCGCCACATACCTAAAGGCGCGATTAAGGTACCCACTGACCCAGGGAGCCAGTCATGCACCTTTACTTTCCTCAATATCATCGGAGTCTGCAACGCTGCCAATGCCAAGTCTCTGCCTCCTTTGACACATTTTGCTCCACTGCTGCGTTTCTGCCAAAGCATGCAGCGCACACCTCACTCACTACCGCCACACAGCTCCAAACACGAATGACATTTCCACTGAGCCAGGGAGAACCAATTATGCATCTTTCCTTTCCTTTCGTGACTGTCTCAAATTCGTGTCTACCAGCAGGTTTCGTAGGGTCGGAGGCTTATAGTGTTTTTTGCACACAGATGGAAGTTAATGAAGGGGACCACATGCAATGCCTAGCGCGAAAGTGCGGCAGTAAAACACGAGGCTTGATCGGTTGTGGCCACAGCACAGTGCTCTCATGCAGTGGCCAGCGAAGCTGATCTGCTTGTTCCGAAGTGGGTTCAAAACCCAGTTGCGGCAATATTTTTCCGTAAGGTATCTAAGAGGCTTCAGACAAATACTGCCTGTACAGGATTGCTAGTGAAGTAGTGAATTCGCACTAAAATTAATCACTTACGTCTCTCCATCAAGTTCTTCATCGATTTCCACTACTTCGATTGTTTCATTGAAGACAGCATCTTGGAAGGCATTACCATCCTTGAAAGGATGTAAAAATAAAGCACATATTAGGCAACATGCAACAAATTGTGCAGAAGAAAAACACTCAGGACCCTTAGGCAACTATACAGTCCCGGAATAACGAGCCTTCTGTTAAAAAATTCTCGCTACTGCTTTCTTATAGCAATGTTCTGCTCCACGTATGCAGGGGAGCATCCTGACCTATTCCCATAATGCACTCAAACATGGTCCTCATAAAGCGGCAGCACTTGCCCATCATGAATCCAAAGTAGCAATAGGCACGCAGATGCTTCAAGCAAGGTTGTTTTAATCACTTCACCGTGCATACTTTGAATATGAACTATTCCACACTAGCTCGCGATTCGTGCATTAAGCAGTATATATCAGTGGTTTTTTACTACTACATGCCTGTCAGGTTAAAAAAAACCTCCGCCTGTGAAAAAATGATGCGGCATTTGGTGCAAATTATCATCTCAATCCCATTTCATAACGGCCCAACAAGGTAAAGAAAAAAATGAAATGAGGCTATACTCCAAGCCTTTTTTTTTTTCTTTTTTTATGCTCTTGCTTCTCAGTTCAGAACCAGTCCTCTGGCATAAATGCACTGTACTAGCAAGACCTGCGCCATTATTAATGCGGTTTCAAGTTAACTGTGTTAGAGGTGGCACACGACTTGCACACAAAAAGTACTGTATTAGCAGAACTATAAGTCTACCTTTTTTTTTTTCCATTTTGAAATTACGAATTTGGGGGGACGACCAAGAATCAAAACCAAAGCATAGCACCATTAATAAAGGTGAGACAAGCGAGATAGCAGGGATGCTATAGTGTGGTTCGTCATTCGGCTATTTTGCACGCTTGTTTGGAAGGTTTTTTCCTTTTTACTTTTACTGCACACTTGCCGCTCATGGGAGTGCTGATAGTTGATGGAAAGGCCGGAGTTCCAATCCCGGCGGCACCGCCACTCAGAACAGCAGCGCTTCTGGGGAGTGTTGTTAGCTGATGGAACTGCAGACACTGCTTACGCATAGTTTCTCTTTGGCTCTGTCAGCCACACTTGGCTTCACTGCTGGCCACGTTTTACCAGTGTTTACTGTCGCGCTTTGTCAATCATCATGAATGTTCAGACTCTGGTAAGCATTCGGAGCTTGTTCATGGCTACATTCAAGAGGTTTGGTTTATGGGGGTTTAACGTCCCAAAGCGACTCAGGCTATGCAGCCTGACTCTCTGCCACTCCCTGCCAAAGTTTGCCTCCCCTCTGTTTCAGCCAGGATATCACCAAATCACACTGGTGCCCTGATCCGCTCTGATCTCTTCCTGCCCCTTATGGTTACAGCTACCATTTAAAAATGTGACACCCTTTAGCACGCCATAATTCAAGGATTTTTCAAGGACCAACAGAAATACTAGGACTTTTAAGAGCCCTTGAAAACACCTTTTTTTACACTCAAAGGTTTTCAAGGACACATATGGAACCTGAAGTAAGCAACTATGCAGACAATAGCCGCCGCAGTGGCTCAGTGGTTATGGCGCTCTGCGGCTGACCCAAAAGACGCGGGTTCGATCCTGGCCGCGGCGGTTGAATTTCTACGGAGGCGAAATTCTAGAGGCCCGTGCACTGTGCGATATCAGTGCACGTTAAAGAACCCCAGGTGGTCTAAATTTCCGGAGCCCTTCACTACCGCATCTCTCATAGCCTGAGTCGCTTCGGGACGTTAAACCCCATAAACCAAACCAATCCAAACTTCATTAATAATAATGCTGCCCATTAAATCTACCCTTGCTGCAAGCATGCTCAAATACAGTAGAACCTCGCTGAAAAGTTCCTGGGTCATACACTCAAAATTGCAGGCAATAAAAATTTCCCACAGAGTTACACTGATTTTGTTCAGGTTAATACCCAAGCTCCCGTATAACATTGTTTTCTGGCAACTATTTTCAAAATTTCAACAAATACTGGTCTTACAATATGTTTAGTGATCAACAGCAGGTGCACAAACACAGGAGCGGGCTGAACTTGGGAACACGCGACACTAATGCATTCATCTGCCGCTGCGACTTCCCTGCAGTGCCTAGGTGCAAAGGGCAAAGCATAAAAAGATGAAGAGTAAAAAAAAAAAACAACGCAGTGCCTTAACATACAGGGGCCCGTCTCAGTGGGAATCAGACATGAAGAGAAGAAACACAGAGGATTCTTTGCAGTGCGTAAGGGCAAGAGGGCAAAGCATCACAAGACTACAAGATACGCTTACACACAAGCAGCCCCAGTCTGGGGAACGCAGCATGAAGGGACACTGCAACATCCAGTCACCACAGCAGCTTCCCTGCAGTGCATTAATGCAAGGAACTGATGCGTATGAAAGCAACGAGGAAGATATCCCGGTTACTTACACCACCGCTGTCAACGGACCGGATGCGTTGCAAAGTTTCTTCCGTCCTAAGGACAACGTAAATATGGGCTGAACTGCGTTAACACTAGAAAAGTGTCTTTTCAGACCTTGTGCCAAGAAATGGTAATCGACATTCTTATGAAGTGAAATTGTAAATAAATGCCCTTGTACCTCTCAACAGTTATATTTTTCAAAATCTTAGGCACTTCCAATTATACGTTATCCCAGAAAACAAGTTTTTCCTGCATTAAAGAACAATAAGTATCAATGAGGTGCTTCTATACATATCTTCTGTGTTTCACCTTTGACTAATCAGGCATTACCTTCACAAGCGAAAAGATAATGCAGCAAGATGCGATACTTACAGCTCCTCTGTACCGAAGATCCACAGCCAAACCAAAGGGCCCAGCACTGAAGCTCTCACTGGTGAAGAAGCTGTAAGACAGCGTGGCCTGCTGCTTGGGCTTTACCACCCTGTTGCAACCAATGGTAGTGAACTAGAAGCAAAAAGAAATGTGTTATCAATTAAAGTCCCTTTTAAAAGAGAAAAATCAGCCCACTGCATGTATCAAAATAGGATAATGCACAGGCTGTAGGATAAAATCTTAGTAATAAATCCCATCCCCGACACTTCATTTCAGTCAAGTTCTTAGGACCCAGTGGAGGTGTGTCATGAATTAAGGTGGATAAAGTAGGGAGAGAGAGAAAGAAGATGATAAGGAAGAGAAGAAGGTTTATAGAAGAAGGAAGAAGACAAAAGAGACGAGGAAGAATAATACTTATAACAGGACTCGTGGAGCATGGTCAGAAGAGAAAGACAAAGCCTTGGGCAAACTGTTCCAGACATCAGTGGTGTTACAAGGCAGCAAGCAGGCTTTGCAGTGTCCCGAGGTCCACTGACCAGGCATGGATGTCACTGGCTTTCATTCCAGTCCTTTCCACCCACTGCACACCCCCGTCAACGGAACGTTATGACCTGCCAGCTGCCGACATTAGTTGCTGCTACGAGGGATCAATGGGTCTAGCGCCGTGCTACTGCTCATGTGGCACAGACCCACATACCACCACCTCTGCCGGGACCTTATCACTAGAACTAGGTACCTGTATGTGTTCGCCGATATGGCATAGCATGTTGAGGCCTCAAGGTTCTTTTTTCCATGCGAGCCAGTTTGTAGGACTTTGGTTTCAAGCATTAGTACTTTAATCTGCCTTTTTCATACGGCTGTTCAGCACATGCACACCTCTCCTCCACCCTCTCCTGGGCTCCACCGGTTGAAAACAAACTACCAGTTCTAGCGCAAATATGCAGTTCATGCCGGTGACAGGTGGAAGCGACACATGGTGGCAGCTGACATGCATCTCTGCACTTTGCGAATTGTCTGTCGTATGAAATGCTTTGTCCCCTGTGCAACCACCTGATCTGTCTCTTCAGATTATAATCCACTCACACAAAGAATGAAGCTTAGCAACTTTGTGACATTTGATGGGAGGCTCATCAAAAATAGTCACGAAGTTGGGAAGCCTTCTGCACGAGAGTGAGCCATAAGCTGAAGAGTCGGCCAAGTGATTGTATATGGAATGAAACATTTTATATGACACACAATTCACAAAGCACATATATATGCCACACCAAACGAAGAAGAAAACTGCTACTGACAATAAGCCAATGAAGTCCTAATGCTTGAAACCAAATGTTTAACAAACTAGCGTGGGTAGAAAAAGACACGTGACTCTACTTGCTGCGTTGCACTGCTGAAGATGTACAGGTACCTTTTTCCAGTGACGAGGCTCCGGCAGAGGTGGTGCTAGCGAGTCTGCACCAAGTCAGCAGTACCACGGCACTGGAAACGGATTTCTAGTAGTAACGACAAAGGTCCATGGCCAGCAGTTCACCACATCAATGATCGGAGGCACTCACTTCGGGCCTATGTTGTGTTGACACGAGTCTGTGCAACGGACCAGCACAGAAGCGAGTGGCATCCACGCCCGGCTGTTAGGCAGGCCTAGGGACATGACGAAGACAGCTTGCTCCCTTGCAGCACCATTGACATTTGGAACAGCCTGCCCCCAGGGCAAGTCACCTCTTCTCTCACAGTGCAACACTACTTAAGGGCATGTTTCCCGATTCTGTGGCATTGGAGACAATGACACAGAAGACTGACAGCGAGGGAATGAGAAGAGGAAGGCTGAGATGCCCTATTACTGAGCTGGCTGAACACAATACAGTAGACTTGAACATCAAGGGATCAGAAATTCTGTTCACCTTATCAGAAGCGCCTCAAAAAAGAGAGAGAGAGGAGATATGTGAGCATGCTATGCATGTCGAAATGTGTGTTACATGAAAAAAATAGCTGACCACTTAGCGTGGTTAGGCCAAATGTGAATTAGGTGAGCACTTCGGTTTTCACTTCGGTTCGAGGCTCGGTTTTCAAGGTCAATCACGGCTTCAGACAAAGACTGCCAAAAATGGTGAGGGGGGCTCCGCCTTAACTGTATCACCCGATGGCTTTAATAGGTTCATGCCCATTTATGCGGAACTGGTCATTCTACTTTACACTCTTGACCGCTGGGAGACCTCATACCACTGCTGGCACAGTGGTGCAGCGGTTACGCAATGCGCCACGGCTCTGTGATGGCAGCTGCTGCCACTGGCGAGGCTTGTGTGACCCAGCTTGCTCTCCCTGAGCAATCCACGTCGCCAGACAGACAGTGGTGAAATCGGTGAGTGCGGTTCTTTGTGCTAGCGCAGTAAAAAATAAATACAACGACCCTGCGGTGGGAGGATAATTGCAAACGGAACATAAATGGCAGTATGCATGAAGTAGGCTAAACACTGAGGGCATGGAACACGTTATCCTTCTTAAAAATCGCACTGGGCTAATTTTCTTCTTTTCAATCTTTTTCGCTCTCTTTTAGAGAGACTTCTATTTGTTATTTTTTGTTCCCGGCAATTTCTGAGGCTCCAACTGCTCTGAAGGTGCCGCCCACCTGGGCAGACGTGCATCTCTCTCTTATCTCGATCCTTCTGCAGTGTAGCCGTTGTCAACTTTACGAGCAGGTGCACCATGTGCCTCAGTTACAGTTAAGTACGGCTCCAAACTGTTTAAGCTCTAAGTCAACCAATGATCTACTCCACCCCCACACGCCTTTTAGTCTGCCGGTGCCAATGTGTCGCAGGTGACGCATGCACGGTGCAGAGATCTGGAATCTGCACCCCACCCATGCAACAGCAAAGGTGCCTTGCAAGACAGGTTCCCCGCACAACGCCGTGAAGTTGGGCAGAAGTCTTCCTGTCAGGGTGTGCTCACTGCAGGGAAGCTTTTTATATACTTTTCCTTTGTTCGACAGCGTTGCACAGACACTCCGCGAATATCGTTGCATGGGGTTGCTGGGGTTCGCAGTTGCTATGAAAGTTCACATCTTAACTGAATCACGCACGAAACAGTTCGTCTTTAGGAGACTTTCTTAAAAAAAAACACTGAATCCTAATGGGAACCAACCACATGGTATCGCATTACTCCTCTTACCCGAGAATTTGTCTTCACCGAGTTCGTCTAAACAGGAGTCTAGTGTATCTGTGTGCAGCAGAACAAAGCAGCACTTGCGCAAACTGCCGCTCCTTGGGTCTGTGGTATCCTTGGTGCATTGTGGCACACGAAACATTACGGCAAAAACGTGAAAGCGAGAAAACTCTGCTTCCATGCCGTGAGAGCCGAGGCTCAACGAGAAGGTCCCACAAACTGCTTTTGCAGAATGTCGCGCTACACAGCCGTGACTGTCGGCTAATTTTTTTGCAGCCCTTGCTTTGTCTTTTGCTTATTCGACACAAATATTTGACTTAATCTTTTTCTGTCCTGCAAAAAGTCGTTTTCAGGATTCACATTCCTCTTCTGACCATGTTCCATGAGTCCTTACTGCTCCACTCAGTCTTCTTTCTCCGTCTATAAACCTCCTTATTTCTCTTCATTTTCTTTTTCCCTACTTAATTCACCCAACTCATGACAAGGTGCTTAGGCTGAATTTCAACATCAGCTTTGTTTGTCCATTCTCCGTAGAAATTGATGCTGCAGCTTTTTCTCTCTATGTTGATGCGAGTCCGGCTGCATGAAATGAATTTATTGCTAAGAAATTGGATTTAAAATATTCCCCACAAACTGATTTCAACTCATGATATCCAGAGCAAAAAAGTCTCAGTGATAACAATTTGGAAGTGTATGCCTGGCCTCAGGGGACCGTTTGAGAAAAAATGTCTCACTGCACCGCAATTTCCCTGGGAGAATGACCGGTGGTGGCGATATCTACAGTTCGGCTTTTAGCCATTTTTAGCTTACAACAGCTCCATTTGCATGGAAGTAACCGCCTTGCCACTGAAACGCACCAACCCATCGATACAGGCCAACTTTGATCTGTGCTCAGTGTTGATGTACTGAGCATGCTGGTAGTGTTGAACTCATTTCCCTTGTCAAGTGCTGCGCAGCTAGTTATGCTAAAGACATGATTTATGTAGGTGGCCCACTCCTGCAGAAGATTTGGCCATCTAACTAAATTTAGTGTCAGCATACAGTTAAAGCTGGATATAGCGAAACTGAGAAGAGTGCAATTTTTCACTACAAGCAGTTTTCATGTGAAGACTCAAAAGGTCAGTGCAGAATGAAAACTAAAAAGGGAGAAGCACTCAATTGCACTCTGGCAGCAGCGGTGACACAGGAAACATCGTTCTAAGCCGCACTCCTGGTCTTCACAGGCACGACAACTTGGCCGGTCCATCGTCTCCTCAATTGACCGTGGTCATCCCCAGAGGCTGTAATCACACGCTGCGATTTAACTGCTGCGCAGCAGATCTGCTCCGAAGCTACACTTCGTCGAGCTTCAAGGCACCGCAAGGACCGACTGACGTCACACGTGCCAAGGCTGACAGCTACATAAGCCGAGGAAGAAGTGACCTGCTTTCACTCTGGCAGCAGCGGCGACACAGGAAACATCGTTCTGAGCCGCGCTCCTGTTCTTCACAGGTTGGTGTCTTTCCGTGTACTCTAAGTAGTTTTCTGTCATTCCTTCGCGTCCCTGCTGCTGCCAAAAGTGTGTATTTTGCTTTGAATGATGAGTGATGATGACTGCCTAACGTGTGTAACGTGCAATGTAGAGGTCGACAGCGAACATTACCTAAGGTGTAATGAGTGTGAATACGTCTACCACTTAGGAAAGTGTTGCGGCACCTCAGAAATGCAATATATTGCAATGAGGGAAGTGACACGAAAGACATGGCGATGTCGGACATGTCGTGTTAGCAAATCAAGAGGCAATACAAAAGGAAAGCACAAGGCTGACGCAGCTGAGAGCAGTGTTGCGCAGCAGAATGAGGACAGGCCTGACATCAGCTATGTCTTATACGACATTCAAGAGAAGCGCAGCGCTCTCATGTCATTGAAAGACACTGTTGAAAACACTGAAGCATCTGTACAGCTAATGTCGGATAAATATGACAAAATTCTTGCTGACCCCGCGCGTCATGACAATGAGATAAAGGACATCAAGAACAGAGTCCACGCGCTAGAAGCAAAGACAGACGTTGCATTGCCGCCCGTACAGGAGCAACTGAATGATTTGGAATGGCGGAACCGCAAGCTCAACCTATACTCCGCGTCAACATTTCTTGGCACCGCTAGCGAAGCTACGGGGGAGGAGCGTCTGTAGACGTGTCCCTCCGCCATGTAGTTCGGTGGGTCGGCCTCCACGGAGTCTTTCATTGCAGTTTCAGTTTCGTTTCCGCGGCCAGATAGAAGCGCTTTCGGCAGCTTACTTATCGGAGTCCGATATCTTTTTTTTTTTTTTTGCACTAAGGTTCACAAGGCTTTGTAGACATCGTTCCTGAAGCCGACAACTTAGACATTGTTGTTTTCTTTTATGTGTGCGCAGCAGCATACAGTAAGGCAATCCATTTATAGCTGTTAGCTAAGGCATATTTTTCACTAACGAAGTGACGTACATTGTGGGTAGCTTACCTGTTTTTAGCACTAGAATCCAATCAATAACATGCAGTAATGCGCGATATTCTGTTAGGTTTTTATGAAAAATAAAAAGGAAATTCTAAAAGAAGAGACAGCGCGTCGACTGATCTTTGCTAATGCTCGTAGAGACTATCTGATGTATGCGCGTTCAATAAACGCTTGGACCAGCAGATAACACCACGTATTTTTATATAACACAGAATGCTACAGCACATAAGTTTTTCTGTGTAAGCACAACACTGAAGTCGAATAAATTAATAACAAAAAATATATGGATGCCCCAAAACACTGTCATTACACAACGTGACAATAGTTTTCAGCGAAAATAACAAGAAATTCATCTTAATCAGCAATCTTGCTGTCCTCCTTCCAATTCCTCCACGCCAATAATTTCGCTGCTTTCGCCGGAGGAGCTCGATTCAGAGTCCAGAGAAATTATAATGGTATCCAGCTGCGTGTCAATTGCTCCATCACGTTCCCATGCTTCTTCTTCAAGGCGTACAACATGGGCACAGTCCTGCGACCAATTCTCTTTTGTAACGCGGGAGACCCCTTCGTGAACGAGTTTCTTGACTGCGGACAGAGTGAACGTGGTGTTGTTGGCAGCGACGTAGCCTTTCACTTGACTCCACACCAGTTCAATTGGGTTTAATTCACAGTGATAAGGAGGCAGCCGTACTACGTCGTGGCCAGCACTCTTTTCCAGAGCATCAATGCGGTACCCAGAATATCGATGTTTCTGTTGGTTCACAACCTGCAGCAGCTCCGCCTTTAGTTGGTCGCCCGAAAACGGAATTTTTTTTTTCCGTCAACCATGACTCAATATCACCTTTTCGAGTGCGCAAAGTTGGTACTTTTTCGAGTTGCACACTATGGTACGGAGCGTTATCCAGCACCATTACACTGTTTTGATCAATGTTCGGCACTAATTGTTCCATGAACCACTTTTCGAATCGAGCTCCATCCATTTCGGTGTGGTAATCGGCAGTTCCTTTGGTAGCACGAAAGATCAGGCACGCGTTTTCAACGAATCCATTCTCACTGCCGGCGTGCACTATGATCAGTCTGCCGCCTTTGCCGCTGGGTGCACGAAGTCCAGTTGTTAGGCCTTGGCGAAAGGCATCTTCCCTTGACGCCACTGTAGTGTCTATCCAAACTTTCTCTTTAACGTGGCCTGAATTAACCCAGGTCTCATCAAGGTAATAAACGGTCCTGCAAAAAAGGAAGGTGAATTTATGTGGCGCGCGGTTTTGTGCTCTCATTGCAAGATGAAAGCCGAATAAAAAAAAAAAAGCAATGAGCCCAAAGTGATTCTGACGCACTCATCGATTTATGAGGGGCAGAGGTTGAAAAAAAAAAGCATATAGACTCACGCATGCAACCCCGAAGCGGCCTTGTCGCTCTAAATCGAAAGTGATCGCAGGGTACGCGAGACGACGCACCTGGGCGGTTTTTATCGCGATCATATGGCACGACGAAGCCGGCAGCGCAAGACACTCAACTTACGTACCACCGTATCACTTCTTCTATAACGCGCCTGCCTATCCAGGTTCATCCGAGCTGCTTCCGACATTGCACTGCGCGCTTTTTCATTGCAATTGTCTCGCAATTTTACAATCATACAACAATACATCTTGTTCCATCTTTGCCTTATCACATAATGCATGGAGGTATATGTCCAACAATACGTAACAAAAAGAGTACTTGCCTCTGCTTCTTTCTCATTTCCCGGATCGTCCAAAGGTACTTTCGTCGCCACACGACAATGTCGTCTCTTTCCAGGAGGGAAGAGTTCCGCTTGCGCTTTCGGAACGCAAATCCGATATCGTTTAGTATCCTCTGCAACGTACGGACACTTATATTCGGCATATTCATATCGGGGTCGTTTACTACGTCCTCCCGTAGCTTTGCGGCAGTCGGCACTTCGTTGCGCATATAATACTGATGCACTTTGCGCCTCGGAGCAGCGAGAGTGAAAGTGTCGTACCTTTCAAGCCGCGTCTTCCCAGTTTTTTTTAAAACAAGCCCAGAGGATGGCGTCGGCCTTCTTCGCTTTGGAGATTTCAGACCACCAGAGAGGGCCTCCGCTTTAATACGGGAGACGGCACGCTCACTCACACCGGTGAGCTCACTGACTTTGCGGCGCACGGATGATATAGAAAGCTGAGGCTGACTGTTCCTTACGCCAGAGTACACGTTGCACAGCATCTCCTTTGCCTGCTTGGACAACCATCGGTTATTCAGTCTCACTTGGATTTTCTGTGGCGAAAGAAGAGGTATAGTTTCGGAAGAACCCGACGGGGAGCAAAGAGCAGACGCCATCCTCTTTCAGCGCGCTGGGTGTTTTGAAGACCCGCGACGGCCGTGAACCCAGAAAACCCAGGAAAGGAAAAAAATACTTTGTAGTCACCCTTCAACGCTAACGAAACGTAATTATGTTAGAAATGTGCTAAAAATCACAAGCTTTATGATTTTCATTTGTTTCAAGGTTAAACACTAATTTTAACCCAGGGGCTATATTCATCTGTGCAGGGAGATAATGCGCTTCGCCCGTAGCCTTCCCAGTGGTGCCAAAAAAACTTGACGCGGAGTTTAGAAATACACGGTATCAAGGAAACAGAAAATGAGGACCTGCTAGCAAAAGTAAATGATGTAGCGCAGTCACTGGAAGTCACACCCCTCTCGAAAGCAGATATTGTAATAGTTCATCGACTGCCGTCTAAGCCAGATAAGACGCCCGGTGTTACCGTACGGTTTGCTGCACAAGACACGCGGGACGAATGGTTTCAGAAAAGGCATGCGCTAAAGACATCTGGAACTTCAGTTTACATTCAAGAAAACTTGACTAAGCATTGCAGGGCTCTTCTTTGGGAAGCGAAACAATGAGCGAAAAGCCACAACTTCCAGTATGCATGGCACAGGAATGCAAAGATCTTTGTCAAGAGGAGAGATGGCGAGAATGCGTGGCGCGTCAGGACAGTAGGTGGCCTGGCAACGATAGAAATGTAGTTTCCATGGTTGTTGTTTGGTTAAGCGGATTCTTTTTTCTTTGAATGCCAGGAGAATGTTACATAGATCCAGATAATATATACAACTTTCTTGGTGCAGGTTTCCAAACTTTGTTTAAGGTATTTCACGTGAACACGCAGTCGGCAAGAAATAAGTGTAGGTGAAATCATCTTCAAATATTCAGAGTAAACCCCCGTTACTCGAAGTCACACAAGAAGAAGCCATTAAGTCATCGCCCTGATAACGAGACTGTGGCAGCCACTGCCACCATCTCTGTCTGCCACAGCTCGCACGGTACCACTATGCGTGGGGCGGAGAGAGTGGAGGAGGCAGCGTAGTCAGAGGCCTATTCCCACATGCGCCCTCTCTCAACTTGGCCGGCTGTCATCGCCCTGATCAACCGACAACTCAAGTCCCCAGCGCTCTCCACCCACTCCTGGCATACAGCATCGGTCAGTGCCAGAATCCCGCGAGCAATCGAGTGGCAGCGATGGGTGCGCATTGCTCGTACCGTGCCTTCTTTACTACGTCCTGTTGTTTCGGGCTGCTTTTGAGCATGAACTGTTGCAATGCCACTCGGTGCAACGTTACAAAATTGACAGCTCTGGAGACTGCTGCATTTGCCACAGAGAGGTGTTGACAACACTGCAGCATGGCGCATTGCGTCAACTGCATTCGCTCATTGAAATCATAGACTTTCCTAGAGTGGTGTTTGTTTTTACTGTTGAGAAACTTTCTCATGGTTCGGCCCAATTACGAGTACCGCAGCACCCGCTAAGACATAGTTGGCATACCGAGTTCATTATATATAAAATTAATCACCACAAACCTCTGTTACAAGGAGTTCACAAATACAAACGCTCCAATGCGTGCATCATTGGGGAATTGGGAACTTCGTAATATTGACGAATTCATTACATGGAGCTTTGTTGCATTCAAGCTTAACCATATTGCGAAATTTCAGCCAAGCCTGAAATTTCTAAAAATTGAGTCCCAGAAAGAAAAGCTTTTTTACAGCATATCAGCATGCACCACACAAACATATACATGCATAAATGTTTCCTAGCATTCCCCGAGGCACCAAACTTCATCACGGCTGAGCATAATCTCATTTGCTACAGAGAAGGCACGGCAGCATGCAAGCACTGCTGCGATCAAAAGTTGACGATACGCGAGTGTGCGGAAAAAAATATTTTTGGCGCAGTCACATAATCCGGTCGCCCGAACTGTGTCAAGGTGTGAGGGGACAAGTATGCTCTTCCGCTGGCCACACTACCACGCGACTGTGGTGCAAGGAAGAGCTACAATGAAACCCAAACAAGAATCTTGAGGCGTGCCTGACATCGAGGGTGCAGAAATAAAATAAATGTTGCCACGACTGGGTTCTGAACCCACGGCAGCGTGAACAGATGAGTTTCGCTAGCCACTGCACGAGAGCACTATGCAATCACCGCAGCCGATCATGCTTTGTGTTAAATTGCTCTCGTGCTCTGCACTGCACATCGCTCTCTTCATCAACTTCCATCTGCAGCACAAACAGATCAGATCAGCTTAACCTTGATAAGAGCTTAACCCGAGTCTAATACCATAGCCAGATGTGACAACGACCCAGCGAAGCAAAGCAATGAGTCAACCAGGCTAAACATACGCTTTCGCACGTTTACTTGGCTTAGCTGCAGTAAAACACTATCACTTTTTCTTTTTCCAAGAATACGCGTCCTGTAATATTTTGATCGCAAAAGTACACACATGCTCTCAAATTACCATCACTGTGATAAAAATGGTGCCAACTAGAAGAAAAATCATTGGGTATAGGAGAAGTTTGAAACAATTTATGCCCACCTCTATTAGATCACTCATTCAGTAACTACTTTCATGTGCGTAGCAAAACAACATATCAGGGATACTAATGGGACAGTTTGAGGAGTACTCAGGCTGCTAATCAATTTTCCGAAGTTTTGTTATTCCTGAAAGCAGCCTCTCTTCACTTGAAACAAGACACTGCTGAGTAGAGATCAACATCCTGACCATTATGAAATCTGAAAGGGAAATGATGATGTGGCACACTCAATTTCGATGGTCACCACCTGTCGAGGCTGACATTCCAGGTTTGCCCAGGGAGAAAGGCACTTATTGAATACTCACATTCTGGCTGTAAAAAGTGGAGTCCATTGGGTAACGGAAGGACGCGTCCATGGTGTCCAACACAAAGTCCGTTTCACCCTTGTTGCTAAAGCCCACAAGAAAGTGTACTTCCTTGCCAGCAGGCAACTCTGCATAAAAGAGGAAACTCGTTAATTTGAAAAGTAACATGCCACCTAATTTCTACATATGTGCAAGCACATCTGCAAAACATTACAAAATAAAACACAGCAAAGGCACACACGTTCTACTGAAAACGTGGATTGTCATGGCTTAGGAAGTTTTATATGTGCAGTTGAGCCTGGACATATCGAACTCGAAGATCCCAAAATAGTTCAATATATTGATAGTTCGATTCACAGCAGAATCTCAGCAATACAATCCCAGTTGATACGAATTTGAGGATGACATGAATTCGTAAAATTCCCTGGCCACATAGTGGGCACAATTCAGATGTTATAAGCAACCTCCCGCCCCACTGTGGATGACACAGCTGCACGGGCCGTGACCGCCCCCGCCCGCCCCCCAAGCACGAACTGCTAGCTGCCTGTACATTGCCGAATGCCGGGACCACCAGTCGCAGGGTGCGCACTGCAAACAGTGAGTGGCAGTGCATCCCGTACATTGGTGACACCGCGATCGCCAGTTGTGCGGAGCGCACCGCCAGCACTGAGCGGCGGTGCGTGGTGTATGGAAAAACCCGTCAGTCAAAAACACATTTGCGCAAATTCTGCATCTGAATTTAGTGTGTTTCGGAAGATAGGAATAATTTTTGCGACCCCGTGAGATTTGTACGATAGCGATTCTACTTTATGAGAATTGCATAGCGTATCTGTAACCTGGAAGCAAGAATATGCTGCACCCGCGCTAGTGACTCACTTAATGTAGAGACGAGCCGCTGACTGGCATGTTGGCAGCACGCCGCTTGCTGGGCACTGCTAGGCCTAACCTGCTTCGTAAGGAAGCTGCAGTAGAGGGTGCTTTGGAACTAGCAGCCTATCATAAGATGTCTAATCTTGCTGCCAGTACACTATGAATACAATAACCGCTCATTAAAATTATGGTACAGTCGGTTTCTGCGACGCCTCCAGCAGCGAAGCACGCAGGTTGGTTTCACCCCATGACAGGAAAGTGGCGCAGAAATAGAGCACAGGAGACCAATGCCACCCTGAAGCACATCCCACGTTTGCGCCACTCACCAACCTCTGTCTGTGAAAACTAATCGAAGAGCGTCGTTAGGGAAAGCGCCACTTGCAGGTGCGCAGCACCAATAAATATTGGAATGACCAGCAAAATTTGAGTTCGATATACTGTGTGACTTGATATACTTTGTGACAGTCGACGGCACTGGCCAATCATGGCGAGATAAAGCAAACATGCTGAACACAGGCCCAGGTCAGATGCGCATTTCTTATGCGAGGCAAAAAGAAAGAAAGAAAGAAAAAAGAAAAAAAAAAGGAATGAAAACTGACATTTAGAAAAATCACAAACAACTATTGAATTATAATTTACCTATGTGCAACGCGAATCTACAGCAGAACATTTAGCTGCAAAATGATGTGTTGCCCCATTTACTGCACACAGTAATTTACCTCCAGGATCCCCATACCTGGTGCTTATTCACAAACTGAGCTTCTGCCTGAAAGCATTCCACAGGAAAGCAAGAATTCAGAGGCACAAGGAAGATCACAACCAACTAACTTGACTGGAAGTTCTGAGGCTTTGTGAACAGCAGGTAAGTATCGCCATGAGGGGAGGGTTTCAGTGGTCCACCTGATGTGCTGTCATCACCTTCATCTTCGTCATCCTGCACAATTTTCACCAAAGTGTCCAAGACATAGAAACTTGCACGCTGGTGACAAAGGCACTCTCAAATTAAATATTAGAAAGCTTCCAATAAGATACCACAGATGTGCACCCAGCTGATGAAATATACACTTAACAGGACCCTTAAAGGGTCCCTGAAGAGGGCGTTAAAGGTTGGCTATAGAATGCTAGCATTACGTAGAGTACAGGCCACCGAGCGTTCATGCCACATACCAGACCTCAAAATCGAGCTGATAATCTACAATACAATTTTAAGAACTCCCGCTTCCGCGCCTTGCGGCGACCAGCGGTGCCGAGCTTTCACACGAATCCACGCGCATTGCGTCACGTAGTGCTGTTTACGTCAGCAGTGAAATGCATTCATTGGTTTGCTGCGCCAGCGCCATCGACGACGAACCAGATTAGGAGGCGTTGGCTCCGCCCCCTGGGGAATTCCCACACGCGTGGGCGGTTGGTGGAGGGGCCGAGTGCGTGGAGCCGGCGGACCGGCATTTCAGCGTCCAAAAAGTGACCAGAGGAGAGGCAAAAGCGCGAAGATACGGAAATTCAAATTCTGACTACAAATAACTCAGCGTCCACAAAACGCATGAATAAAATTTTTGCTGGAGGATACTCGTGACGCTGCGTCCGTTAGCATACTAGGCGTCTCGCATCTTTGTTGAGACCCCCTTTCACAGCCCCTTTAACTTAGAAGCAAGAACAACAGTACTTGCTCACTATAACTCGGAGTAAAAGAGTGGGTGAGTTGTGTTCTGATAGGCAACGCCTGCATTTGGTTCTGGACCAAAAGCACAAAAAAAAAGGAAGTTATAAATGAAGTCACGGCAGACTAAGCAGCTTTCGGCAGACTAACCAGCTTTATGCAAACTGGTAAAGTGATTGTATACAACATTGTTTTAACACGTTCAGGCCGAGTTTTGATTGAGGCAAATCACAAAAGGCACCCGTGTGCAGTGCAATCTCACCGCAATGTGAGGAACCCCAGGCGGTCGAAATGCGGAGTCCTCCACTATGGCATCCCCCATAGCCCATATGTCCCTTTGGGACGTGTTACATCACCCAGTTTCTTTTGTAACAACTGTCTATATTCATGCAGAGATTTCTTGCAGTCAGATACCTTTAGGAGAGCCAATGAGCAGCTGGTCAAAGCAAAGACACTGCGCGGAACCATCCATAAAGGTTCAGTCGTTCTGTTCACTTTTGTGAAACACACATGCCACCTAATTTAATAAATGCAACTACGGCATTTATTTTTTTCGGACCAAGTTGCATTGCCGAGGGTGCACTCTGTAGTCTGCCTCTATGGTAAGACATGGTATGGCATGGTATCATGCAACAAACTACCACCACACAGTTCAAGTTGTATATACCAAGACCACTCGTTGCTCCAGTAGCACTGTGCAACTAAGCAGTTTCTTGGGTTGCTCAAGCCGTAACAGCTGTTTTAAAGTAGATCAACTCTTAATACTACAGCAGTTGCTCATGTATGCTGAAATGAGAAAATGCATTTAGAATTGCATTGAAAGAATCAAAACTATAAGAAAGGATACATGAAACATGCCCCACGACTCATACACACGTCTCTGGGGCTACAGAGCTTATTCATGTGATGTGGATTTTGCTGTTGAATGCGCAGGTGGTCACATCCGTCGTGGCTACATGAGTGGGCTAATCTGGTGGTCCGGAATACTCCAAGCAATGCCGGGAAGGGTGAAAGTTTATGCTGGCACCCTCTAGTTCCCGTCTTCTGGGAAGCAGCTGGGACGACCCTCTAACCCGGCAGGGTTGCCTTGTAGGAGCCTCCAATCAACAACCTCTACACTGGACACCCATCAGAAAAGAGCTAGAGGCTGGCCCTGTACTCCTCAGAATTACATTTTGCCATATTCAACAGTGTCAAGTTAAATTGCATACGACAGGTTGACCACAATGTCAGCCTACCCCCAAAGCACATGCATGCGCAAGAGTGGATGCCAGTTTAAAGCAGGCAATTGCCAATGATGTACTGTTGGCCAAAGCGCCGTGGGCCTCGACACCACGCTCTGTGACGGCAGATGGCGCAGCAATGCAGTTTGTCTTGCACCGCCACGCTTTGCAAATCCCACAAACTTTTGTGGTTGACAGTACGGTGAAAAAAGGGTAGAAGGTACTTTGAATGATTGAAGTATGAACTAAATAGTCTCTACTACATTAAAATATTTTCCTGCCACCTCTGCAAACCTGCAGTAGAAAAATATCACTCGTACATTACAGCATCAACTCTTCAAGGCATATGGTGAACATAAGCACTATTTCAACGCTGTAAAAGTAATCTATGTTTATATTCCAGAATACACTGGTATGTTTCCTGGCGGTGCAGCTTGAAAAGGTCCAGGGAACTTGCACACGCAGCAGCAAAGGTTGCATTTTCATCAACTGGTTGAGCATGTGAGACCTCATGCAAACCACCTGATGACAAGAGCACAATGCGAGCAGTAGCAAAGTTTTATGAGCACACAAAATAGGAAATTATGTCCCAAAGCTGCACTATAAGGGACACTGCAATGAACGGCTGCAGAAAAGTTTTTGTGAAGATGCATTCGTTTAACATGCACTGAAACTGTGGCAGCCTTTTGATGGTCAGCAAAGGAATGCCTCGGCTACAAAAAGCTGCCATATCAAGTGGCCTTGTTCCAAACAAAAAAAAACAGACAAATTTGATTTGAAAGATGAGAGCACAAAAGGACAGTACGGTCATTGCTACCATATTTTAAAAGTTTTTACAGAAAAACAGCAACTATACAAATGTGCAAATGCCGTAAGCAGTTCTTGGACACTAATGTTGCGAGGGAGAAGTTGCACAAGGTTTCAACATGAATTAGCTGATGAATTCTGCGTGAAAAAACATAAAAGACCACACAATGGCGCTCCAGGCACCGTTACAGTTAACAAGCGGTATATGAGCACTGCTACGTATGGTTAATTAAAGGGTAAGCTCAAAACAAAGTCAGTGCCACTAACCTGTTCACTCTCTGCTGCTTCTTGCTGCTCAGAGCCACTTGCTGCAGCATCTTCAACAACATTGTCGAGGATTTGCGGGGTCGCAGCGGAGAACCAGAGCAAGACGACCAGCGTGGCAGGCTTCCAGTTCCGAACAGCCCGTGCCGCTCCGAGCACGCGCTGTCCATCTTTATTTTCCTCTATCGCGGGAACGCCGATCTCTGCGCCTGTGCTTTATAGCGTCGCCGGGCGCTATAACATCATCCTCCTTTTGTGCTAGTGCATAGGGTGGGCCTAAAAAAAATACACATTAAAACAAGGTCACTACTGCAAGACACGTTTCTACGAGTGGTTGAAGACTGTTACAAATGGCTGCCTAGAACTCCTAGGCCGCCTAGGTTCCTAGAACTGATAACAAGGTACTGGCAATTTCAAAATAAGCTGCCAGGCTCTTCTTTCAAAGAATAAGGTTCACTCTCACAAGGATGCTTACAAGAAACGAGGTTTAATATCTTTTTTTTTTCCTTCAGACTTTTGTGCTTTCGGAGCCTTCAGGAAAGAAATCTGAGAATACGAATTGAGTATTCAATCACTTTCTGAGAAGTTTTCAGACCTACAAGAACAGCTTACAATAGGGTCTGCCAAACGCTGCTCACTGGTTCGCCTCAATTCGCACGATTCGTGGCAGGTGAGAGTGCCATTCACTACAGCTGGCTGCTGGTGCTTTCAAAGGTCAAATCATACCTCTTTTGCAACACACAGCTAGTTAAGCGTGAAATCAGCCCGCCATATATATACCACAAGTTCAACCAAGAGTGAGCTTGCCAATCTAGACCGACGACATCAGGGCTGACGATAGCATGCGGTGCTTACTCGCTGGTCGGCAGCAATAATTCAGTTGATGGATCAAAGGCGATATATTATACAAATAAGCATTTAGTTGCCTGAATCGATTCCAGTGCTCAAAGTGAAGACTGCCCCAAAAATTCGTCGAGTTGCAAGACGTACCCTTATCCACCAGAGATTACAAGTGAACTCTAGAACAACTACCAAGCAAAATCACATCAACTTTTTCAGGTAGCTTATAGTATAGAAACATTTAGTTACTCTGAATAACCACCACATAACAATCTAAATTAGTGGACCCATGTTAAACACACCTTGAAAGCTGTACTTGATTGTACTTGAATGCACTTGAATGTACTTGAAAGCTATTGTTACCATTGGTACTAGGGCGAAGTTGACGGTCTATGCTAATGACACAAGTGTTTTTTGTGTTTATGATACCTGTGAAAAACAGTTTAGTACAGCCAATTCAATGTTGTCAAAACTAGGTGCGTGGGCCAGCGAATTACTCTAAAACAAAACAGATTATCTTTTGTGCTAAAGAAAAGCATATTGCATCGGCTCTCAAACTTATCTTGAACAACAATAACATAGAAACTGTGCCTGAACTTAGAACTTTGGGAGTTGTATTTACTCAAAATATGTACTTGGACAAGTGCATAGATTATATAGCATCCAAACTTGCCTCAGTGATGGGCGCTCTATACAAACAGATTTTCTCCCAAAAAACAATGTTGCTGCTGTACAATTCTCTGTTCTTATCCCACTCAAGTTACTGTGCTATGGTCTAGGGGAACGACTACAACAAACAACATACAGAACCTTGCCACGTTACAACGCAAAGTTATTGAGTTGTAACATACTTGCCATATAATAGCAACAGAGATTAACATTTCCGAATGTTAGTATTAATATAGGCAGGAGACATCTACACCTAATATTTGTATTCAGCACTGATAACAGAATGAAAAGAAAACAATACTATGGTAACTTATGTATACCCACAACAACAACTCGGCTTCCCATCCTGTGGCGCCATCTCTACGTGGCCAACAAGGCTCCACAGCCAGCGCCACCTACGTAACAGCAAACCAAGCTCAAATCCTGAATAAACCTCAGTTCCTTTTCTGTTCACAACTGGGCTGGTCCGTGTCGTCAGTCTCTCCGACAATAACCAAACATAACATGGTGTCAGAATAACCTAGAACCCCGTAAACATGGCCAGTGTGTTTCTGCAACCACCTCCTCACTTCGAGCCCGGCGACAACCCGCACCAGGCATGGGAGGACTGGAAAGACGCCTACAACATCTACGAACTCGCATGTGAGTACACCAACAAGCCTCCCGCTACTCGCAAGGCCCTACTCCTCCATGTTCTCGGGCCCCGCGGCCGCCGCGTCGCCCAGACATTCCCCCCTCAACCTCCGAGCGCAGACGCCGGATCAAGTTACGTACCTCTTCGAGCAGTTCGACGCTATGTACAAGCCATACAAAAACGTAATACAGGCGTCGGCTGTCTTCAACAGCATGCAACAAAAAGAAAACCAGGCGTTCGACGACTTTGTAACTGACCTCCGGAGGCAAGCAGAAAAATGCGACTTTGGAGAAAAGGCAGAGAGGCTCATAGGGGACCGCATCGTTGTCGGAATTAGAGACACAGCATTGAGGGAGCGACTTTTCCGTGAACGGGACCTCACGCTTGACAAGGTAATTACAACATGCAAAGCAGCAGAGATTTCTAAGAAGCACGTAAAAGACCTGCAAGAGCCCAAGCGTGAAGTGCAAGCCATAAACAATCAGAAAAGATGGAACTCGTCAAAACAACCAGCTTTGAGGACCCCGCATTCGATCCCGAAGCAGAAGCAGCAACGCGAATGCTCGCGCTGTGGAACAGCGCACAAGCCGCGAGCTTGCCCCGCTTACGGTCACAACTGTTACACCAGCGTCAAATTCGGGCATTTTTCGCGCATGTGTAAACAACGCCAACGAGGCAGCAACTCCTCAAGTCAGCGAATCGGGCTCCTTGAAGGTCCTCAGCAGCAGGATCAGCAACAAGAATTCTTCCTGGAGACCCTCGACCTCCTCAACGCAAGCAGTGCCTCAGAATGGTTCGAAACAGTCTGCGTGAATGGTCACAGCATCGGGTTCAAGTTAGACACCGGCTCCGACGTGAACATCATGCCCATGCATCAAATCAGAAACTGGCGTATGCAACCAGACATGAAGCCGACGCATGCACGAGTGACGACGTACAGCGGGCAGGAACTTCCTATATATGCTGAATGCCAACTGCAATGCTCAGCGGGCGAAAACTCCTGCATCTTGAATTTCCTCGTCGTCAACCATCCGCTAAAGCCAATCTTAGGCGCCGACGCATGCAAGGCATTGCAGCTCATCAAAAGAGTACAGCCGCAGCGAACAACTGTAGCTGCATGCACAGCAGCCCAGACCATAAGGAACGTGCTCGACGACTTTTCTGATGTATTTGAAGGCATTGGGAAATTGCCTGGGTGTACTCCATACAACTGAAAGAAGGAGTGATTCCTACGGTGTCAGCTCCACGCCGAGTACCCTGCGCAATAGAGCACAAAGTGAAGGCCGAGCTGCAACGCATGGAAGAAAACGGCATCATAATGAAGGTGACAGAGCCGTCCAAGTGGGTTCACCCAGTTGTCATTATTCACAAAAAAGATGGCAACGTAAGGCTGTGTTTGGACCCTCGCAACCTGAACGCAGCTGTGAAAAGACAGCACTATCAGGTTCCAGTCCCGGAAGAGTTGTTCGCAACGCTGAACGGTGCAAAGATTTTTTCTGTTCTCGATGCTAAAAGTGCATTCTACCAGCTGGTCCTAGACGAGCCAAGCTCGCGCTTGTGCACTTTCACGACGCCCTGGGGACGCTATCGTTTCCTTCGGGTTCCATTCGGCCTTGCAACAGCTCCTGAACTTTTCCAACAAGCCATAGACAGGGTGTTTGAGCAGCAGCTAACTGTCAAGCCCTATTTTGACGACATCCTTGTGGCATCAAGAAACCTTGAAGAACATGCGGCCGACCTGAGACAGGTGCTGACCATCGCCAGAGCCAACAACCTAAAACTTAACAAGGAAAAGCTCCAGCTGGCTTTGACGTCCATTACATACCTTGGACACCAACTATCATCCGATGGGATTGCTCCAGATCCTGCAAAAGTGACAGCCGTCGAATCTATGCCACTGCCAACAAACAAGCAAGAACTACAGAGATTTCTTGGAATGGTTACCTACTTGACGAAATTTATTGCCAACTTTTCGAAACTCACAAGCCCTCTTCGTGAACTACTGAAGACGGATGTTCACTGGCACTGGACGCAACAACATACCGACATTGTCAAGCTCGTGAAGTCAAGGTTGATTACGGCACCCGTGCTTCGCTATTTTGATCCATCAAAGCCCGTGACAAATTCTACGGACGCCAGCTCCTACGGAATGGGATCAGTCCTACTTCAAGAAGGCAGACCCGTGGCCTACGCTTCAGCAGCTCTCACAGCCACCCAGCAGCAGTATGCGCAAATCGAGAAAGAACTGCTAGCCGTCGTGTTTGCGTGTGAAAGATTTCATTACTACACGTTCGCACGAGAAGTGACCATACAGTCGGATCACAAACCTCTGATTGGCCTGCAGAATAAGGACCTGGACAAAATGTCACCCCGACTTCAAAGGCTACTACTGCGCCTCCAGCGGTACACCGTGACTCTGGCTTACGTTCCGGGAAAACAACTAGCAGTTGCAGATGCCTTGTCAAGAGCTCCCGATGGGTCAACAAGAATGGAAACAGCAGATTACGACCCCGCACTTGACGTTTCAAGTTTGGTTCAAGCAACTCCTGGAAGACTTCGCGAGATCGCTGAGGAGACATCACGAGATTCGACTCTTCAAACAGTAACCAAATACATCAAAGAAGGGTGGCCTCAAAAACTCGCACAGGCAGACAACAAAGTCAAACCATTCTACCATGTGAGAAGCGAGCTCTACACAACGGAAGGCTTCGTGTGCTACGGCCAACGCTTGGTTATACCAGCCGCATGCCAGGCAACTGTGCTTCGCACGCTCCACCAAGCACACCGCGGAATCGTTGCGTGCAAGGGTTTGGCAAGCCAGAGTGTGTATTGGCCAACTCTAAACCAAGACATCGAGACTTTGGTCAAGAGCTGCTACATATGTCAATCACATCAAATTGGCAATCCACACCAGCCTCTATTGGACCGAGCCCTTCCAGATCAACCTTGGCAACAACTCGCCATGGACTTCTTCCATCTGCAGGGGAATACATACCTGCTGATTGTCGATTATTTTTCCAAGTATGCAGAGATCTGGCAGATGAGGATAACCACAGCAAGTTCGCTCATACAGATACTGAAGGAAACATTTGCCAGGTTTGGCATTCCAACGACAATCGTATCTGATCAGGGACCACCCTTCGACAGCGACGAGCTCAGAAAGTTCTTCCGTGATCGGGACGTGACACACCAGCCGTCTTCTCCCTTGTACCCTCGCAGCAATGGCCAAGCGGAAAGAACAATACAGACCATCAAGGCAATGATGACTAAAGCAGCCGAGGAAGGCAAAGACCTAGCAGTAGTGCTCCTCAACTACCGCTCCACACCAATACCAGGAGCAAAATCACCGGCTGAGCTCCTGATGGGTAGAAAGCTTCGCACATTCCTACCAACACTACCAAGTGCCTTGAAACCAAGCTTTCCAAATGAGGCTCACCAGAATCTTCTGCAGAGAATGCAGAAACAACAACACAAGCACGCTGACCTGCACACAAGAAACCTTCCCCCGCTTGTTCCTGGCCAACCCGTATGGCTCCGAAATAGCCGCAACTGGGAAAAAGCCACCGTGGTAAACGTGGGCCCAGAGCCTAGAAGGTACACTGTGAAAACCGACACCAGAGGCATCCTTGCAAGAAATCGAATCCACCTGCGACCTCGAACGGCGGAACCTCCTACTGCCCAAACTTCGCCAGAAGACTACGAGGTAATCGATTCAAGCACTCCTCAACAGAACCCAGAATATTCGGTCCTTCCTCCCCAACCACTTCAAGTACCTCCTTGCCCACCTCATACTACTCGATCAGGAAGAAGGATCGAGCCTCCTGCACGTTATCCAAGCACAATCAGTGACTTCAGATAACCAGGATATTCCGTGTGCAACCTTCTCAATTTTCGTCAAAGAAGGGCGTGTTATGTATACCCACAACAACAACTCGGCTTCCCATCCTGTGGCGCCATCTCTACGTGGCCAACAAGGCTCCACAGCCAGCGCCACCTACCTAACAGCAAACCAAGCTCAAATCCTGAATAAACCTCAGTTCCTTTTCCGTTCACAACTGGGCTGGTCCGTGTCGTCAGTCTCTCCGACAATAACCAAACATAACAGTAACGAGCCTAGCAGAACTTCCCACTGAACAATACTCAAGTCATGACACATGAAATCCAGAACACTGGAAGACTTTTCCTCACCGCACAAATTATGCGATGCAAACTCTACGTTACAACATTCTTCAGCTATTAAACACCAACCTAATAATAACACTGATGCTTCAGCCTGAGTTTAAAACAGCTTAAAGGTGCCCTGTGATGCAAACCAAGCATGAGGTCTTTATTCTTTGTATGCAAAGTAGGAAACGTTATGATGCCTGGACGGCCAAAGAGATTGCCGGAATGGTAATATTTAATATTTTAAGGATCCCCAGGTGGTCGGAGCCCTCCACTACAGCACCTCTTTCTCGCTTTCTTCTTTCACTCCCACCTTCCTCCCTTCCCTTACGGTGCAGTTCAAGTGTATGCCGAGATGCCAGACAACTACTGCACCATTTCCTTTCCTCAGAAACCAATTTTCATTTTCATTCTATTGTAATCTTCTCTAAAAATGCTTGTTTCGAGCCAATGGTGCCGCTACGCTGCGGCCATTTTCGGCAGCAGGAATGAGAGGGCGCTGCCTTTCTGATTGGTTGGGCGTCCAGTTTGAACCTAGTTTTTTTATACTCACAAAATGAAACTAAAATATGTCTCTGAGTGCTGTAAGCTTTTCGCATGCTACAAAAACTAAAAAAAAAGCAGGGAAAGCTAATCGAAAGCTAATAAGAATAACGCTAGAAACGACACTTTCAATTTCGCTGCCAACAAAGATCAGGGAGCTTCCTTAGTAGTGTTAGTCACCTTTGCCCTGTCTACAGTGTATACACAGGGGGTGGGGATGGGGAGACAATGCTGTGAAAGCAACAATTGCAGGCAAGCAAGCCTCTGCTGCTTCTGTGCTAAGTGTGGTTCTGATTGGTACCAGCCAATTCCAGCACTGGGTGAGTGAAATGGGTGAGTGAAACGCGTTTTCATCTGATCTTTTAGAGTTATTCTAATTGGAGTAACTTTCGTTTGCATGCTCTGATTTCATTAAATCTTTTTTTGCACTGGTCTCGGGAACGCGTGAGGAATCCATTTCATCAGATTATCTGGCACTGAGGAAAACACCCTGGTGCCCCTTTATAAGGAAGGCTTTTTAAACCACGCTACAGTTTTGAAAAATCTTGCTATTCCAATCAATTCAGTTTTCACACAGGACTGACTACAGTGAGCACGTATGTCAAGGTATATATTCAATATTTGTTTGATAATCCGACTACCCTCAGTGACTGTTAGGTTTTTTTCCCCCTCACATTGATTTAAATTGCCATTACCTTCATATAAGTTCCTTTTTGTGCCATTTTTTCGGAGCTGCCATTTATACGTATACATGACTAGAATCATCTTTTTACTTCGTATTAATGCATCCTACTTACATTGTCATTTTTGTCAAAACTGATGTTCTAATGTATTCATCATCATCATCAGCCTGACTACGCCCACTGCAAGACGGTCATCTTGCATATTTAATGTATTATGTAACCCTATTTCGTACTGCTTAGGCTGTGCTTAAGTATTCTGTTGCATGACCCACAGTTGTTTGATGGGGACGACGTCTATGCCTCATTTTACCACGTCCGCACTAGGTCTTATGGAGATCAATTCATAGTTCCAACCCCATCTTGTCGCGATTCAACATTCTCAACAACTGAAAACAGTACCTACCCTCTAAACAATGTACTGCTGCCTAGGATTCTCTTGCCACACACTTTACAGCATATGACACCACTGCCCCTTATTTTGGATAAATTCTGCAGCCGCTGGCATAGCGGAACCACTTTTCACAGCAGCACTCAATTTTAGGTCTTATTTGTTATTTCTTCCACCAGACATGCACACCAACTTGCACCTAACCAATCAACTTTCTGTGCAACTTTTGACACCCCGGTTCTTCCCCAGAAAATTTTCTTCTGCATGAAAGGTAAATGGTAAATCACTGGCTCAGGCCGACCCATGCCTTGTAAATAAAAGGTTCTGGAAACACCCAAGCCGTCCTAAAGCAACATCCACGTTGTAAGATTTCAATATGATGCAGGATATAAGTGAATATGAAACAAGACAAAGTACGTATACGTTGTTCCCCCTTTATAGTGTAGTACGTTCCGCGCGGCAGCTGAGCATTAGTCATTGGTATCGCTATATAATCGGACACATATCTTATCAATCGTAGCACATATCGTAACAACTGAATGAAGGCGTTTCGCGCGCCAGGTAAGTTAAAAGGCGGGAACAATTATATAAATATATTTTAAAATAATTTAAGAGGACTGCCAGGTAGCGGAACTGAGACAAGAAAAGAAATCAGCCTGGTGACGACGGAACGTGCACATGCGGAGGCGGTGGAAAAGCTCCGCCCATCTTTGCAGATGCAGGCGAAATGTTTTTATTACTCCAAAAGGCTGATCTTTATCTGTTCCCGTACAACCTAAACCGCACATTACATATCTGACTTACCAGCCATACGGCTGCGTACCTTTTAATTCAGGTGTCGCGTGGATAAACAATTCTAAGCAGTTGTGAGCAAAAAACTCCACAGGTGTCGTACTTACATACGTAAGCAACGCAACAGTGCGAGGCAGCTTCACGCACGCAAGCACGCACGCACACGCGCGCACACGCACACGCACACGCACACACACACACACACACGCAGAAAACAACTTCAGCGCAGAGATATGCGGCTTCGGAAGAGGTTCTTTACACGAGTTACAGGCAAGTTCGCTGTGTCCTTATCAAAGCACGGACACGTTTGTCCGCGCCTCACGCAAACACTACAGCGCATACTTCACAGTAACTACAGCTGTCAATATTTTTATGAACACCCTAGAAGTTTTTATTAACCAACTTTCACTTACCACTTGAGCTAGTTTGACCCAGCCATCCGGTGTTTTCAGGTAGCCGAACTTGAAAGCGCATAATGCCAGTCTTTCATTCCCGCCGGATGAAGAAACGGTCGTCGTTTGTTGCCCGACAGTAACAGGCATTGTGCGGCGTTGAATTGGCAATGAATTAAATAGTTCTTACTGCTTCGTGGGATAACTTATGAGAACTGTTTACGGCCAGAAGGAGCAACAGTTGGTATATAAGCTCTATGGGAGCAACCCGCCAGGCAATGTAGGCGTCACTACCGTGTCAACAAAACGTTGGTGTCAACCATGGAGGAAAAAAAAACTGAGGAGGGAGCATGACGTCACGCGGCCAGCGTTCGCAAGCCGAGTGTTTTGAAGTCGTTTTCTCCCTCAGTTTTTCGCTCTCCGAGCCGGTCCTTTATGCTTTGATTCCGGTATGTTTTAGTGCGCGCGTATGCGCGACCCGCGGCGCGGGCGTCTACAGCAAGGAAGTTGATCTACAGTTAGTCTGCCGCGCTAATCGGCGCATGCGCGCGCGCAGCGGGGCTAGACTTCACCGCACGCTATCACGTGGTGCGATCACGGGGGGACACACTCTCTTTTTTTTGCTATATCTTTACTTGTTAAGACGAGGCTTCAAGGTTGTCGCCAGACGCTCCCTCCTCAGTTTTTTTTCCTCCATGGTGTCAACACGCAGCGAATACATGGAGTGAAGAAAAGCCAACCACGACCGGCGCTCCGTTTGGCTACGTTTGGCTAGTTTGGCAGCCAGTTTTGCAAAAGCGTTGCTTTTCCCATTTCCCTAGGCTTCCCTGGTTGCTCAAAGCGCGAAATTGAAACGCTTGAGAGGAAGAGCTATAAAGAATGCGGTAGGATGGAACGTGGAAATCCAGTTTCGTACGGAATGATGGAAGTTGCTTCAAGGTTGATTGTCCAAAATATTCAGACAAGGACGGACCAGCAGCATGTATACTTAGCCAAGCTACGACCGGCTTTGAGCCAACCTCCTCTTCCCGGCGTTCCTGCGCGACTCTTTATGGTGAATAGACAAATGGATAGAGACACGGCGGATGGAGTCAGTAATAAAGCGCAGCGCCGCCTGCTCTCCCTCTAGGTAATATGAGAAACTTTCCTCCATGGCTACGTGGCTGCAGGTAACGGTTAATCTGTGGACAGCGCAAACGCTGCTGTCCGCTGCAATTGCCTCTGCTATCAAAGTGAAATAAATATCCGACGTGTTATAAGGCACAAAAAAAGCCTTAGCAATTTTGGTGATCCTCCGAATGCAATACGAAAAAAAAAAACGAAATCGTATTTCAACGGCACTGGCTACTTCAGTGTGGTCGTCGTGGGTGGAGTGCTGTCTGGGTGCTGCTGCCAGGTGTCTGGGTGCAGCTGTTTTGATACGATCTCTTTGTGTATTTGCTTCATTTGTTACTGTTACGTCTGGCGGTTACAATATGTGCATTATGTGAAGATGTGGGCTCAATTGCCCACCTAATGTTTGCTCAATCCAAAAACAGAACTGTGTACACTCGCTCCGTGTGGTAGACCTCGTCACTATAATGTGGTGCCATTTTCTTTCCAAACATGTAGTATAGTTTGAGGACCGTCATTTTTATGGAACTGCTTTGTACCGTAGCACGTATTACCTTTTACCTACTATCAAAGGGAACAGTGATCTATATGTTGCTACAACATCGATGTATACGAATTGGCGAAGTAATTTCTGGGGCCGTGTAGCTGAACCCCCGTGTGAACTGCAGTTATGGGGATGCGAGTGTATACTTACGGGGGCACTGTATGCAATGCGTATAAGTACATTACCTGTCGCTACGAAGAAATGTTTTGGAGTTTAGTGCTTCTGTGTTTCGGAGTGTAATGTTGCATGCTGATGGCGTCGCGACAACGCAAGCCGACGAACCGGCCATCTTGCGATCTCACAGCCGAGTTTTATTTGCGCAGTTCTCATATTAGTAGTGTTTTCACCCATATTGCGTTGAGTGTTCTCGCTGCCAGCAATTACTTTTCCGAGCGGCACCATCGGATTCGTAGGCGCGAACTCCACCTCATAGTCTGGGGATATGGCGTAGTCGTCGTCCGACGGCTACCTGAAGCACGTGGCATCTTGTTCGTCGCCGTCGTCGTCCATGGGCCAACATGGGCTCCGGCGACGGCAGATCCCTGCAGTTGATCGACAGTAGCATGGCCTTGTGATCGTAGTAGCATGTCGACGTGCCTTACTTCGTGCACTGTGCATGGCATATGTTCTCGAACGCGAAGTCGATGCCGGTGCGTCGCGAAGTGGTGATTGCATCAGAATCTTAAGCTGAGATCGGTGTGCATCGCGCCAATCAACGTTAACGTTCAACATGCTTCCTGATCAAAGCATTCTACGACGAAAAACAAAGAGCTGTGGGGCTGTGTATATCGGCCAAACTGGTCGATGCATTAACACGCGCCTCGCAGAACATCGCCGGGCTTTAGGAAGTGGCACAGCTAGGTACGCACCTGGCAAGTCATGTGCGTAAGCACCGGGAAAAAGATAAGTCCTGCCAAGCCCTATTGGATCAAACGACAGTGAGTGAGTGAGTGAAAACTTTATTAGCTCTAGATTCGGTTGTATTCGGCGGTTTTGAGATGGCTTCGTCCATCTTGCTCAACGGTCGGTTGCCCTTAGTCCAGGGCTCCGCTGGATGCTGCTGCCAGTTTTGCTCGCCGAATCAGACCTTCTTGGTCGACCCGGCGATCGCTGGAGAGCACTCCCTCCCATTGTTCCGCACTCGGGTTTGTTATCACTGGTACCACGCTTATTCTCTGGCATGCCCACGTTATGTGATCTTTTCGCATCACGACCAGAAGACTAGGGAAATCATAGAAGCCTATAATATTGCTAAGACAAAGGGCTGTGTCAGTGAGCCTTCAATTTTCTGAGAAGGAACGAGCGTTTTTAGATAGTAACGGCTAATCTCTTTTTCTGTCTTGTTATTTTTTAGCTCTTTATGTTTTCCGTGACCCCTATTTATTCCCAGCGTTGCAATAAACGTTTTTAGTTGCTAGTAAGCGCTTGTCGTGTGTGTTTTCTTCCTTTCGTCTCCGTCTTGTCGCGCTTTGAAACCCATCATGAATGTTTACCACCTTGCCCAACTTTCTGCCCTTTTTCTACAAGCATGGTCGTGCCGCCGCGTAGAGCCGAAGGCAGATTCCTGTATACGAACGTTGGTCTCGTGCGATCGTCGGCAGTGGACTGCAGCCTCCGGCCGCACTTTCTATATGGTCATGTGGTCGCAGGATATTTGAATGTCGTAGTTCCTTAAAAGCAACGGGTGCAATATTTCATAGAATCATCTCATCTGTATACAGAGGAAAATTACTGCACCTATAGTTATGTTAGCACAGCTACCATATACTCTCTTTTAATGGCCACAATTTTTAAAAAATCCAGGTGTGAACTTTTGAAGGTGTGTCCCATAGACAAATAAAAAAAAACATATAACTGTATATTTTTCCCAATTATCTGGTCCAGAGCACAGAGTGCGGCCCATACTTGAGTGCAGCTTTCACACGAGATTGTGTGGCAATTGATTCTAGCCAGCCATTCACAACCTACCAGCACTGAAGTCTTTTGATGCACATATGGTGCACATTGTTTCAAATACCAAGGCTCCAGTAACCCTCAAAGGTCTGTTTCGAAAGGTAATGCTCCATCAGGGAAGGGTTAGGAAGAGTATGAAAGAAGGGGGCAGTGTGACAAGCCCCAATCTGTTCTGGAGACCCTGCTAAACTTCTCAACAACTGTACCTCCTTTCCATATCACATCCTTTGTTCCACAGCTTAGCAAAAGTGCTCAAAACATTTGTGTATTTACACCAGTTCACACAGAATGAGGTGAAGCTGTCTGTAACTAGAACGTTACAAACCATCATGTGAAACAAGCCTCTAAGCAAAACCTTTTTTTTAGTTCTCAGTAAAATTAAAAAATAGTACACTGGTGCACCAACACACACTGTACAGCACCTTAGAAAAGAAACCACTACTTCACCAGGTGCATATCAATTACCTTGCATCCACAAAGCTTGCGTTATTTCCTTTATCGTCGCGTAAAAGCTAGACACGTTCAAAATATTTAGAATCTAGATGATACGATTACGGTTGATCTGATTTAGAAAGTGTCTCGGATGGTCTAGTATGTACAGAATACGTTACGATTTGGGATTGTACGGAAAGTTTTTCAGGCTGGCACAGATGATACGAACGCACAACTGCCACCCGCACACACGAGCTGGAACGCGCGTGGGGCCGCCAGGTTGGTCTCTGAGAGATTGGTTCCGCAAAGATTAATCACAGAGACAAGAATCGACAGACTAGTCTCTTTGATGCTCATTTTCTGGCCATGTCTTGGGACACTGCGAACACAAATACAATCGCAAACTACCACAGCAAATGTGGATTTACAACAGCACCGGTCGCACTGCTGATTGACAAAAAGTCCGACGAGGATTTGGCTACTGAAAGCTGGGGGATGCTGTACATTCAAGCTTCTCACGACTTCGTCACCTCGGACAACATTGCAACCAGCGGGCTGAGGAACATTGAAAATGACTGATGGAAGAAATGAACTGTCGTCACTGGACAGCAATGAAGAAAAGCGTGACCCATTGTCATTGGGGGCAGAAACTCTCAACACCCTCGATGTTCTGCACCGTACCGCAAGAGCCGGCAGTGCGAGAGACAAAACTGTGGCACGGTTTTATGCTTTCCAGGCTGGGCTTATCAGGGAAATCAAAGCCAAGAAGGTGCAAACAAATATTACCACCTTTTTAGACAGAGAATAATTAAGCCAAATAAACTGTGTTTCATTCTCATGTTCAACTTGGCTTGCTTTTGATCACCCAAATCAGGATGATAGGAATATTCTCCAGGGCCCCGCTAAATTCGTATCATCAAGATTCTACTTAAGCACTGTAATGATGCATTTCTATGAAGGGCGCTTAATACACTTAATGTAACTGAAATTAGTGGATGTTATGAAAAATTACCTGGATGACAAATGAAGGCCCACAAAATTCTAGTGATATGGAATAAGTAGCCCTATCCTACACATGCAGTGGAGGTGTACCTTGATGCCAAAAAGGACAAGTACAGGTGATTACACAAGAAAACAAAAGTTAAAAAAAAGTTCTTTATTATAGTGGCCTATCACAGCCCACTGCAGCTCCTGTCTCCAACCAGGCTGCTGTCCAGCCAATGTCAGGACCAAAATTTAATACAACAAAATTAAGAAGAACCACTCCCACAGCGATGACTGGACGTAACTTATTTCAGCGCTCAAAGAGGATGCCTGTGGCAGTAGATGCAACGATATGACTGTGATGCGATGTGGTGCTCAGCATGAGTGTCACGGGCAACAGTCATAACTTCGATGGCTCACTACTCCTCTCCTGATCCAGTGACCCTCTTGAGTCGTCGTGGCCTTGGTGACTGACGTGGTGACCTCTTTGGTGACCGGTCTGCATGCATGCAAGCAATGTAACAAGTTACTCGTTTTACTTCATTACTCAAAACCCAAGCTGTACTGTATCTTAGTAGATACGAAACACTGAGAGCCAAGATTTTAAAAAGAAAAAATAAAGGGGGCGGGGGGGACGAGGATGGTGAAAAGAGAGAGAAAGCACATGCAACGAATTATGAGCTGCCCTCAATACACCATCATCTGATAACACCCAAGCACTCTGTACGGTGTGGCAGCAGTACAGTCCCAAAGGAACCCCAACGGCTTTAACATCAAGAGTGTCTACCATATAAGTGTTTAAAAACTCAGATTTCACAACATTTTCACAACTCATCGCATCAAAAATTTATGCAAGACCTGCTGTGTGACAGTCAAGGATACCGCCTCAATGTGGTAGCTAAATATGGCTTGAACAACAGCTAGTGTGAGCCAATTTTTATGTGCCTAATTATAAGTTCTACTTTGCTCTGTGGTTAAGGGGGGACGAGGGTCTTAACTAACTTTTTTATTTATGGATATAGTCTCATGAAATTTTGCACACAGATGCTTTTTTCTCTTCTAATTCCAAATATGTAATCATAATTGAGCTGGTGGTCTTAAATCTTACAAAGTCTAGAATGTAATTAGGTAATTTCTTATGTAGCTTTTATGAATGTTCTCACTGCATTTTGTTCCATTTATTTACATGAATTGATAACCAGAGAGTTCCCATACCTGGTGACATTCCTTGTTTACTTTTAAAGGGATGTCATCGTGATATAATATGTCGAGAGTAAAAGGTCGCAGTATTTGACGCTGCAACTCGTTAAGCTAATTGTAAATTCCTATTTATATGTGGCCTAAGCAAAAAAAGGAAGAATGTCATCGGGTATGGGAATTCGCTGGCTATCAATTAATGAATTAAAATCAACAAAATGCAGTGAGAAAGTTCATTAAAGCTGCAAAAGAAATTGTCTAATTACACCCTAGAATTTAAGATAACTTTTGATCAAAGTCCACCAGCTCAATTATGACTACATTTTTAGAATCAGAAGAGAAAAACACATCTGTGTGCAAAATTTCATGATTCAAGCCATAAATAAAAAGGTCAGTTTTAAGACCCTCGTCCCCCCTTAAGAGAACTGCATCCAATGCCTGAGAGAACAAAATTTCTTTCTTTGCATGCACATCATTTGTTAATGTTAGAGAGTGGTGATTGTGGGCTTAGCATGGAGGAACGGTAATCTCACAAAGAAGGTGGGAATAACGTCAATACATTTTGCCAAAATTCAGCAGCAAGTAGCAGGGTTGACCTCTCGGTGGAACTGGCATAGCACTTATATCAATGCTGTATTTCTTGTCGATTACATGTTGGGTAAACTACAGCAGTTCCAATAACTGTAGCACAAAAACAACAAAACTAAAGCCATTGTCGAAGAAGTAGCTACAGCCACCTGATGCGACGCTATATGCACACAACATTCAGCTTAGCGAGACAGCATTCGCAACACAGAGAGTTGAACTGCGGGCACGCCGCATGTTGCCTTTACAATAACGAAACAAGACAGAAACTTGGTGTGAAAGCAGTGCCACCATGCAAAACCTCATATTACTGCAGTGGGTGAACCATTTTTGGGCTACACAACTGCACAAAAAACCTCCACTCACTCAGGTCACGAGTTTCCTTGGGGAGCCAATCACAGTCCACATCACTGGAATTTGTAGTACCCATTTCCACCTTTTGCTTACTGGCTGGCCTCTTCTGTAAATAAAATCAAACAGCAGAGAAAAGAGTGCATATTCTAGCTTAGTGCTACCAACAGGGTTCGCAGCTGCATGCAAGCTAATTTGCGAAAGCCAGAAAGTTGAAATGACAGAAATGCCAAAGGCTTTGCACAATTGTCAGCAACTTATTTCAAGCATGGCTAGTATAAGCGGAGTTAGCTAAAATGTCTTCAACAGCACATATTGGCAATATTGCTCCGCTGCTTTGGACACACATTGTGTGCAGACTGGAGACCAAGAGGCCCTGCCACCTCGCCAACCTTAGTCTCCTGGCACAGTGTCTTCAGCTCGCCGACTGTCATTACATTATTACAGCAGTCACCGTATAAACGCATGTCAGGGCCTGTTGGCAGAATGGGGGTTAAGAGTCGCTGCTAGCAGCTGCCGCTGCTTGATGGAACCACGGTCAAGTCGACACCAGTTCCAACCACCGCAGACAGGAGTGCTGTCGAGTCAATGAGTTGAGTGACGGAAGGAAGATTACGAGTGGGTTTATTTACATTTTTACAAGCCAAGTGAACAGAAGTGAGACGACTATGCCGCATTTGTTGTCGAGTTTTATACTGTTCTCGTTCCCTAAATTCCCCAGGTTGAGGACGCCCACGCCGGGGTGGGAGGGGCCTAGAGCTTTAACTTGTGCACACCAACACACCACCGCACTTATGGTCACGCCCCCATCGTGTGTTGAGTCTGAGGGAAAGAAGGTTGCCAACAAGGTAGCGTCGACTGCGGCAGGTGATGGTTTCTGGCCAGCCAAAGGTTGCCGCGGGTCACCGACATCTGTTCTTCATCAAATGACACCCGCTGCTCAAGTCCGGAACGCGAGGTCACGAAAAGGCCGGAAAGTGGTCCCTCGTCCCTGGAGATGATCGCGAGGGTTGGGGATGATGCCCGCCAGCTCGTTGCAGTGCTTGGCATGCCGAACAGCCATAAGAAACGAGGCCCTTTGTTCCCCGGCATGGTCACGGCAATTGGAGAAGATACCATCCGTCTCCCCACAGCACCGGCGGCGGTGCTCGACACGTGCAGACACTTCGGAAAGGCGGTCTGGTTTTGCTTAAACTTTAGCCCCTTCGTTTTGGTCCTGCACTCCAACCGGGCAAACTCGGTAATTGGAATCAGCTGTCACCTGGGCCCTCTACGTGCGGTCCATGACGGCAGGCCTGGGGACCACCACCCTCGAGTTGCTCGGAGCCACCAGGAAAGACATGTGTGCCGGCTGCTTCGAAGCGAGACTCGATGACGCCCATCTCAACAGGCCGCACTTTTTTTTCCGGATTCGAGGGCCTATTTGCCAACCATTGGGCCGCCAACAGTTGCTCGCAGGCAGAGCTGATCGCAGGCCACGGCACAAGCATTTAGAAGGCTATCGTCACATGGGTGATCGAAAGTCCGGGTGCGGCTGTTACATGGATTTCAATACAAAATATTTGCTTCGGGAAAACAGGGTGCGGCCCGTACACGGCTGCGGCCCTTACACTCGTTTATACGGTACTTCGTGCAAGAGGTTTTTCCACAGCATGAGAGTGAGAACACTTGACGTTTGCAACCGTGACAAACAGCCATCAAGCACGAAATTATGCACAAGCGCCTCGAAAAGTGTCTTTTTGCTCCAGTGACGGTTCAGCAGAATTTGTCGCAGCTGTCATCATGCAGATGTGAGGCCCTCTGGCTCCTCCTGCATGCCTGCTGCAGTCACCTTTTGTTTCTTTAAATGCAGACCTTTGTTGTCATGATTGTGCGGATCTCGGAGGCTATAGGCTGTACTTCCACTCACTTGGAAATGGTGATCAAAGACACTTTTTCAGTGCAGATGTCACAAGCTTGAATCGAGTGGCAGGAAAATCTTTATAAACACAATTTTTGCAGCAATAAAAGTCATTTGCTATTACATATTATCAATACGGCTAGAAAGAGGCGCAGAATTTTTATTGTGACCAAAATTAGCGTGGAGTGGTCCTCGGTGCCTTTTCAGGTCGATCACTTAGCTTTTAACTAGCAGCCACTTTTGTGCCTGCATCAAAAAAGATCGTGCAAATGAATTCTGTGCAGTACGAACATTTCCTGGCACAGGTGAGTGTGTTGTTTCACAGCAAACAGTTCTTCATAATATCTCGCTCATAAGCCCAGATGAAGACAAGTCCTCTTGCTTGAAACATCTGCTTGAGAACTGAGGCTTCACTCTCACCCATGTTCATTTTGTACTCATAACATTAAGGCATTTGTCCCATTCTGCAGCAGAATATGCTCATTATTGTTGCACAAGTTTCTTGAACACTCATGCCATATCAATAACAGCTTCTCTGGATGTCGCAAATAGCTTTGTAGAGTAAATATTTCTAACATATAAATGCTCAGAAGAGAGACAAAAGCATCCCTACCTATAGCCATATTACCACATTTACTCGCATAATGAACACACATTTTTTTCCGAAAAAATAAAAATAAAAACAAACAAAAATTTGGGACATGTGTTCATTACGCAAAGTGAAATATTCAGAATAAGAGGTGGTAAAAACTGGACTAAAAAGTAGGCTGGTATAAATAACTACTGCATCCGGCACGGCTCTTTTTGAAAATAAAACAAACGCACCCTTCAGCATAGTTTTCATGCCGGAGAGCACAGTTTCCAACACACTTAGGAGCCCATCATGGTGCCTAAAGAGAGCAATTCTAGTTCACTTTAACACAGCTCTCAGCACTCAGCGCGAAGCAAAACTACTACAAGTTCCAACAATCCTCAGTATGGCACACTGAACAGAGGAATTCTTTGCGACCAGGTGTGGATTGTTCTGGTTGTTAGACACCCGGCAAATCATTCTTATAGACCGGTTGTTCTGCAGGGTGAGACATAGTAGTCTTTATGATCAATGGCTGGCGCCTTATATTATATGCGTACTTGCTGGTGTTTAAGAAAAGGCAGCGGCTAACACTTCCCACCAGTAGCAGACTGCATGCAAAAAAAAATGGGCTGCATTCATTATGCAAATAAATAGTTACTATTTTGACACTTTTTAAACCGAACGTTGGTTCAACTTCAGGGGACGTTTAGAATTAAGCCAAGCCATCCTGAACACACTGCTGCTGAACCAACCTAGAACAATAACTATGGTTACGCTTCCTCTTCTCGGGCTACACGAAATTATTTTGGTCGGTAGTTTAGTATTGCTGACAAAAGCAGTTTTTTTTTTTTTTTTTTGAAGTGGACACCACCGCCACATAAATAAAGGCGCGATTAAGGTACCCACTGACCCAGGGAGGCAGTCATGCACCTTTACTTTCCTCAATATCATCGGAGTCTTCAACGCTGCCAATGCCAAGTCTCTGCCTCCTTTCACACATTTTGCTCCACTGCCGCGTTTCTGCCAAAGCATGCAGCGCACACCTCACTCACTACTGCCACATAGCTCCAAGCACGAATGACATTTCCACTGAGCCAGGGAGAACCAATTATGCATCTTTCCTTTCCTTTCGTGACTGTCTCAAATTCTTCGTGTCTACCAGCAGATTTCGTAGAGTCGGAGGCTTATAGTGTTTTTTGCACACAGATGGAAGTTTATGAAGGGGACCACATGCAATGCCTAGCGCGAAAGTGCGGCAGCAAAACACGAGGCGTGATCGGTTGTGGCCACAGCTCAGTGCTCTCATGCAGTGGCCAGCGAAGCTGATCTGTTTGTGCTGAAGTGGGTTCAAAACCCAGTTGCGGCAATATTATTTCTGAGAGGCTTCAGACAAATACTGCCTGTACAGGATTGCTAGTGAAGTAGTGAATTCGCACCAAAATCAATCACTTACGTCTCTCCATCAAGTTCTTCATCGATTTCCACTACTTCGATTGTTTCATTGAAGACAGCATCTTGGAAGGCATTACCATCCTTGAAAGGAGGTAAAAATAAAGTACATATCAGGCAACAAGCAACAAATTGTGCAGAAGAAAAACACTCAGGACCCTTAGGCAACTATACAGTCCTGGAATAACGAGCCTTCTGTTAAAAAATTCTTGCTACTGCTTTCTTATAGCAATGTTCTGCTCCACGTATGCAGGGGAGCATCCTGACCTATTCCCATAATGCAGTCAAACATGATCCTCATAAAGCGGCAGCACTTGCCCATCATGAATCCAAAGTAGCAATATAGGCACGCAGATGCTTCAAGCAAGGTTGTTTTAATCACTTAACCGTGCATACTTTGAATATGAACTATTCCACACTAGCTTGCAATTCGTGCATTAAGCAGTATGTATCAGTGGTTTTTAACTACTACATGCCTGTCAGGTTAAAAAAACCGCCGCCTGTGAAAAAATGATGCGGCATTTGGTGCAAATTATCATCTCAATCCCATTTCATAACGGCCCAACAAGGTAAAGAAAAAAATTAAATGAGGCTATACTCCAAGCCTTTTTTTTCTTTTTTTATGCTCTTGCTTCTCAGTTCAGAACCAGTCCTCTGGCATAAATGCACTGTACTAGCAAGACCTGCACCATTATTAATGCGGTTTCAAGTTAACTGTGTTAGAGGTGGCACACGACTTGCACACAAAAAGTACTGTATTAGCAGAACTATAAGTCTACCTTTTTTTTTTTTTTTTTCCATTTTGAAATTACGAATTTGGGGGGACGACCAACAATCAAAACCAAAGCATAGCACCATTAATAAAGGTGAGACAAGCGAGATAGCAGGGATGCTATAGTGCGGTTTGTCATTCGGCTATTTTGCTCGCTTGTTTGGAAGGTTTTTTCCTTTTTACTTTCACTGCGCACTTGCCACTCATGGGAGTGCTGACAGTTGATGGAAAGGCCGGAGTTCCAATCGCGGTGGCACCGCCACTCAGAACAGCAGCGCTTCTGGGGAGTGTTGTTAGCTGATGGAACTGCAGACACTGCTTACGCATAGTTTCTCTTTGGCTCTGTCAGCCACACTTGGCTTCACTGCTGGCCACGTTTTACCAGTTTTTACTGTCGCGCTTTGTCAATCATCATGAATGTTCAGACTCTGGTAAGCATTCGGAGCTTGTTCATGGCTACATTCAAGAGGTTTGGTTTATGGGGGTTTAACGTCCCAAAGCGACTCAGGCTATGCGGCCTGACTCTCTGCCACTCCCTGCCAAAGTTTGCCTTCCCTCTGTTTCAGCCAGGATATCACCAAATCACACTGGTGCCCTGATCCGCTCTGATCTCTTCCTGCTCCTTATGGTTACAGCTGCCATTTAAGAATGTGACACCCTTTAGCACGCCATAATTCAAGGATTTTTCAAGGACCAACAGAAATACTAGGACTTTTAAGAGCCCTTGAAAACAACTTTTTTTTACACTCAATGGTTTTCAAGGACACATATGGAACCTGAAGTAAGCAACTATGCAGACAATAGCCGCCGCAGTGGCTCAGTGGTTATGGTGCTCGGCTGCTGACCCAAAAGACGCGGGTTCGATCCTGGCCGCGGCGGTTGAATTTCTATGGAGGCGAAATTCTAGAGGCCCGTGCACTGTGCGATGTCAGTGCACGTTAAAGAACCCCAGGTGGTCTAAATTTCCAGAGCCCTTCACTACGGCATCTCTCATAGCCTGAGTCGCTTCAGGACGTTAAACCCCATAAACCAAACCAATCCAAACCAAACTTCATTAATAATAATGCTGCCCATTAAATCTACCGTCGCTGCAAGCATGCTCAAATACAGTAGAACCTCGCTGAAAAGTTCCTGGGTCATACACTCAAAATTGCAGGCAATAAAAATTTCCCACAGAGTTACACTGATTTTGTTCAGGTTAATACCCAAGTTCCCGTATAACATCGTTTTCTGGCAACTATTTTCAAAATTTCAACAAATACTGGTCTTACAGTTTAGTGATCAACAGCAGGTGCACAAACACAAGAGCGGGCTGAACTTGGGAACACGCGACACTAATGCATTCATCTGCCGCCACAACTTCCCTGCAGTGCCTGGGTGCAAAGGGCAAAGCATAAAAAGATGAAGAGTAAAAAAAACAAAAAAAAAACAAAGCAGTGCCTTAACATACAGGGGGCCGTCTCAGTGGGAATGAGACATGAAGAGAAGAAACACAGCGGATTCTTTGCAGTGCGTAAGGGCAAGAGGGCAAATCATCACAAGACTACAAGATACGCTTACACCCAAGCAGCCCCAGTCTGAGGAACGCAGCATGAAGGGACACTGCAACATCCAGTCACCACAGCAGCTTCCCTGCAGTGCATTGGTGCAACGAACTGACGTGTATGAAAGCAACGAGGAAGATATCCCGGTTACTTACACCACCGCTGTCAACGGACCGGATGCGTTGCAAAGTTTCTCCCGTCCTAAGGACAACGTAAATATGGGCTGAACTGCGTTAACACTAGAAAAGTGTCTTTTCAGACCTTGTGCTAAGAAATGCTAATCGACACAATTGACATTCTTATGAAGTGAAATTGTAAATAAATGCTCCTGTACCTCAGCAGTTACATTTTTCAAAATCTTCGGCACTTTGAATTATACGTTCTCCCAGAAAACAAGTTTTTCCTGCATTAAAAAAAAAAAAAGAAGTACCAATGAGGTGCTTCTGTGTATGTATCTACTGTATTTTATCTTTGACTAATCAGGCATTACCTTCACCAGCGAAAAGATAATGCAGCAAGATGCGATACTTACAGCTCCTCTGTACCGAAGATCCACAGCCAAACCAAAGGGCCTAGCACTGAAGCTCTCACCGGTGAAGAAGCTGTAAGACAGCGTGGCCTGCTGCTTGGGCTTTACCACCCTGTTGCAACCAATGGTAGTGAACTAGAAGCAAAAAGAAATGCGTTATCAATTAAAGTCCCTTTTAAAAGAGAAAAATCAGCCCACTGCATGTATCAAAATAGGATAATGCACAGGCTGTAGGATAAAATCTTAGTAATAAATCCCATCCCCGACACTTCATTTCAGTCAAGTTCTTAGGACCCAGTGGAGGTGTGTCATGAATTAAGGTGGATAAAGTAGGGAGAGAGAGAACGAAGATGATAAAGAAGAGAAGAAGGTTTATAGAAGAAGGAAGAAGACAAAAGAGACGGCGAAGAATAATAATTATAACAGGACTCGTGGATCATGGTCAGAAGAGAAAGACAAAGCCTTGGGCAAACTGTTCCAGACATCAGTGGTGTTGCAAGGCAGCAAGCAGGCTTTGCAGTGTCCCGAGGCCCACTGACCAGGCATGGATGTCACTGGCTTTCACTCCAGTCCTTCCCACCCACTGCACACCCCCGTCAACGGAACGTTATGACCTGCCAGCTGCAGACATTAGTTGCTGCTACGAGGGATCAATGGGTCTAGCGCCGTGCTACTGCTCATGTGGCTAAGACCCACATACCACCACCTCTGCCGGGACCTTATCACTAGAACTGGGTATACCTGTATGTCTCCACCGATATGGCATAGCATGTTGAGGCCTCAAGGTTCTTTTTTCCATGCGAGCCAGTTTGTAGGACTTTGTGTGTTGTGTTGGGTTTTATGGCGCATAAGCAACTGAGGCTATCATGCACCACACACGGGGTTATATGCATGTTTCTAGAATTTATGTGTTAAAGTTGTTGTAACCTATAGTTTGTTTAGAATATTTGCTTCTTTCAAAATGTGAAATGTGCAGGACAAGTGCATTCTCTCCCAAAACCAATGACGGATGAAAAGCAATTTGTTCACTGTAAAACCATATGAAATGTTTTTTCCTCAGTGTTTCGAGCTTTCGACATGAGTATAGCAAATGGTTTACAGTGAGGTCGTCTCCGCATGCGTCACATATAGGTTTGTCTTGTTTTGTTAGTATGAAGTTGTGTGTGAGGTGTGTGTGTCCTATGCAAAGACGGCATAAAATGACTTCCTTAATGCGTTCCTGGTGAGTACATGTTTTCCATTCGCCCAACACAGGCTTAACCAAGTGGGGTTTATTATTTATTGTATTATTCCATGTTGCCTGCCATTTATCCCTTAGTTTAGAATGTACTAATTTCATGTAATCTTTAAAAGGTAAATTTACTTTCTCAATTTGTTTGTTCCGGGCTTGAACTGCGCATACGTCTGCTCCTTCATTCCCTTTTATTCCGACGTGACTAGGGACCCAGCAGAATTGGACGTTTGGTCCGTGGGCAGTGGCTGTTATTATGTTATGTATGATGTCGCCGAGTAGTGGCGTGACTGCTTTCTGATGTGAAGCGCTGTGAGTACACTGAGCGAGTCTGTGAAAATAACGCTGTTGCTTATGTTCTCGTTAACTATTTTCTCTACCACAACCCCGATGGCATAACATTCAGCAGTGAAGATGGATGCATACTGCGGAAGTCTTATTATTTTTTCCCATCTTCCTTGTACTACGGCACTTCCAACACAATCGGCTGTTTTTGAACCGTCAGTATAAAAGGCTTCAAGGCCACTGTACCTTTCCTCGAGTGCGAGGAATTCTTGGATGATGTGTTGTGAGGGAGTTTACTCCCTCACAACACATGAGATCACTGTGTAAGCGTGAGATCACAGTCGGTGTGAAAATTATTCCATGGGACAAGTGGGTCCTGTCTTTCAGCCATGTTAAGGCCGTTGTACGATCGTTTTTGGGCGGATCCGCCAGCGAGCGAACCGCTCGCTTTCGGCCTTCGCTCGGGCGTGGGGCGGAAATGGGTGTTGTACGATCATTTTGGAGCTGGCGGACGAGGCGGATGGTTTAAAGCGTTCCGATTGGCGCGCCCGGGATTGCCGTCTGTCCAATAGCATGCTCCTGTTGGCAACCTAGACGGCGCGAAAACGTGGTCTTTTTTTGCTCCTCGGCGACCGGCACCTAGGCTGAACTTCGGCATAGCCATGGCGTGCCGAAGTTCAGCCGGCAACAGGACGAAGAACTTTGCACACGCAAAGGTGACGCCACGCGGCGAACCACGGAGATGCGAACCGGTTTCAAAGTGAATCGTTTCGTGGGTTGATGCCTTGATTCCCCGCTGTGCCCGCGCATTGAGCCGCTGCGAAAGAGTTTCCGTACTACTGGGGCACGTGATGGAGGGCGAAGAAACGGGCGCATGTACAGTATGGTAGCACTCGAAATTAAGGCAGGCTGTGACCTGTACATATCCGCATGAGCGAATTCGGAAGCACATATTTGCGGAATCTGTAACGCGTACCAATCCCACGGATGCCGGGATGGATGCGCGCAATGTCAAGACCGCATGCTAGGGGTATTTAAAATGAAGGATGTCAAATTTTCAGAAAGGAATGCTGCGACGGTCATACAATGACAAAGGATAACAATTTAACTGACAAAAGAGATAATGAAGTCTGCATTTATTGGGAGAAGCCCAAAAAACAACTAAGACAGGTGGAAAATGACATTATGGAGGAACATGTACCAGTGAACAGCCTCAAGAGGGATCAGTTATTGATGGATGAACTGAGGGGGCTAATTAGAAGCACTGTCCCCATAATGGGACAGAGGTGTGAAAAAGGCCCAGGGAAAGTACCTGAAGGCATTCCTGAGGTTATAATTGAAAAGCAGGATTAATGATAGCCATCATGGGTGAACTGCTGACACTTACTGGGAATTCTTGTATGCAGTGCTGTACAGTTGGATACTAATTACCGCACATGCATTTGAGCATTGATCTTGCATAGTGATGGAAATGGGGCAATAGCTGCTGGGTGGTAACTGGCAAAGGCCAGCATTCTGAAGTAAGAAACAGTATGTGCAGCATGCACTCCATACATGCGTATACACAGTGGTTCCTGCACTCTGTCGTTTGTTGCCACAAAATTGTTGCATAGGGTTCTCTGTGCTGCTGAATGATAGCAGTGATGTCGGGTGAATATGACTGTTATTATTTTCAACTGGTAACCGTCTGTGAAATCAAACACATGCTTTTAGTGAGTTTCCATTGTTTGCAGAAGCAAACCGACATCCTGAGTGGAGTACCTTAACACAGACGTTGGCTACCTACCTACAACATAACTGCAAGTAAAAAAATAATGGTGCATTTCATGACAATGGTTTGCTGGATTTGAGGATGGTGACCTTGTGGAACACACATCAAACATCTGAGCAAGATGAAATTGCTGTGACTGAAATTTTATGATTCTGGTTCACATACCGCGTACCTCATGTATAGTAGGATAAAACTTAAAAGAAACAGCAGTTGTTAGCACTCGGTCATGGCCCGAGGCATCCTGTATTACTCCACTAACCAATAACAGTAAACAAAATTAGTTGTTCGATGCTTGACTTTATTAATCTATCCAGGTATCAGAATTCTAGAAGTTATCATTTTTTCTTGTAATAAGCTTCTTATGGTAGTATACAATAAAAGTTTTGACAGCGGATTACTTTTTTTGGCACAGAAGAATTCTGTGTGGCGGTCCAGATGGCAGAGCTTCACTGCAGACTTAAATTGAATCTGACTATTGTGTTCGGTGATAACATGTTCTGACAGCCAAAAACCAAAACTGAACATTGGTTGTTGACTGAGCTTAGATGCCAATTCAATGCAAACAAAAATATTTGTTGTAGGAATAGATACGCATAGTTAACATGAAACAAAAAGAGACAACCCGCAACAAACACCTCACTGATACTGCCAACTGTCCAAAGCGATATCACGAACAGTGTATGCTGGACTGTCCTACACAAGAGGTGACGTAGAGCAGATGCCTCTGTGTGCTCTTAGATAAAAGGGAATAGTACCGAGGCTTAGTCCATGCTACTGCTTCTGACGTCAAGGTGACCTTGACAAGATTGGTTGTTGCATCTGTAGAGAGGGCATCTGCTGCTGCTGATGTGGACTGCTTGTTCACAGCCTTTAACAATGCTCTGTCATAGCACGTTAAAGAACCCCAGGTGGTCGAAATTTCCGGAGCCCTCCACTACGGCGTCTCTCATAGCCTTAGTCGCTTTGGGACGTTAAACCCCATAAACCAAACCAAACCAGATCATTTCTGCCCAGCTTGGTTCTTCAGCTGTGGGAAATCCAGCATCACCTGTATATCATTCTTCTTGTGTCCCTGTTCACTCCCGCCGCACTTCAACTCTATCCACATCATAGTATGTGTGGTCAAATGACATCAAACACGCCACTGTCTCTCATTAAAGAAAAGGTGTATGTGTATGTGTGTATTATGCATGCATGAAAAAATCAGCATATTTTAGCATGTTACCATCAGATATGAATGCATCTATACATGAGGAAATTACAATGTTCCCAACCTTTACTAATATGGAAGATCAGTGTTAACTGCAGGTGTTTACAATATCACAGAAAAATGACGACGCAATAATACTGATTTCTTTTCTGATTTTTTTTCGTCATGTTTTTCACACCATTACGAAAATCGAAATAGAAATACCGCTCAGTGGCTTCAAAGCGGATATGGTGCGCATCACTGTACTAAAGTGCACGCTTTTGTTCTGCAGTGACAGTGGGCAGGCCGCTTCCTTTTACCAGTGCTTCCTGAGGTGACATTGCAGTGAACATTGTGCAAACCAGTATGCAGCATAGTAAACAAGTGTGGAAAGTTCTGTTGAGAGCCAATCAATGTTGACATGCACAGAAACAAGGTGGCGTATTGTGCGTACGACCACAAAGCATTCATAACTGTCCCATGAATTTAAAACAAAGTGGTTGCTTCATATTTCAGAAAAGTATACATGTGCCATCCTCATTAATCCATACATAATTAGATAAGGGAGTAAGTACACTGGCCTAGAGGTTAAGGAAATGCAAGAACCGATTTGGAAAGTTTACATAGCAAATATTGGCGGAGACTAGGATAGAATGCGTTGTATAGTCAAGGGAACGGGAACTGCTTCATATTTTGCAGTTACCTCAAACAAACACAATCATATCAAGCAGAATGCGAAAAAGTTAATTTTCAGAAATAAGAGCTATGATGTCTCAGGACAGAATGAATTGAAAAATAAGCCATTGAAGTATGTGTGGGCCATAGATGCTTAAGTTCTCCAGTAAAGCTCTACAGCAAATCTTGAAGGTACGTCCTTTCTGACCAGTAAAAAATAATATGAGAAATTTTAAGGGCAACTATGATTCCCAAAGCAGCAAGCAAAAGAGAGAATCTGTATTTGTTAATCGATATCCGCACCACTTGTTATATATAGAATGATGTCGTACTAGTTACTAATTACCAATTTCTTAGCAAAATATCCTTATTCCACTGCCAGTCTGGGTTGCAAGGAAACAAATTAACTGAGCCATCAGTAGTCATAAGGAAGTTGGAAAAAAACCAAGTTGAAGTCAGGCCGAAGGATGACGAAGAAAAACAGAAAGGCAGTGATGACTTTTGTCTTTTATTGCTATCTCTTTGCTGCAATCTGATGATGAGAGCTTTTAAGCTGAACCAATTGCCCAGTTAATACTATCCTTAGTACATGTGACTATATACAAGTTACATGCATAAGCATACAGATGTAGAATTCTCACTGAGCCACATCATGAAGTCAGTGTGTTGCTCAGCTGAGCAGAACAGACAAGCACAAAGAGAAGCCCGGTCAACAACAGGTGGGTGCACTAATGCATGTTTAGCTTTGCAGTGAGCGAATGTAGGTAGCTAGCGCTAGCTTGCGCAAAGTTAGCCCAAATGCTACTATTGTGTAAATCTGCCCCGATAGTTCTCAATGAACACGTTATGCATAAGAGAGCATTGTACTGGTTTGCCGAGGTGACCGAGTGACTGAGCACTATATCAGATCTATTTGTTTTCATATTTATCACACCTCAATGGTCCTAAATGACGTTACTTTAGTAGCGAGCTTTAAAATGGTGTGCCAGGTAGGAGCTCAGTGAGTTCGTAATTTATAGCATGATTTCTGTAGTAACCACTTCGCAGGACAGTAAGATACACAGCCTTGTGGGATGCAAGACCGTTACAGCCTTCTGTGGCACGAACAAAAACGAATCTTGAAATTCAGTGGCATATGAGCTAAACGAGGCACAAGAGTGTTAGTGCACCTAGTGCACGAGAGACTACAAGTTGGGACTGATTAGTTGGGGACGTGTTGGTAAGGAGCAAAAAAAACCTGCATAAGATGAAGACATTCAAATATGCACTTTTGGTGCTGTCACACTGGACCTTCAAAAATGGCCTGAGAAAATAAAACAAGCGGCTCAGGACTGAACTAATTGAAGGATTCTAGTTAAGTTGGATTTGTGCCATGTGCCATTAGAATACCCAAGTTGATGACACACAGGGGAATTGAATGCAAGTAACTTGGAAGACGGTGATACTAACAACACGTCATGGTGTAAATATCCTATGTGGGTGTATGAGGATTATTAGGTATTTGAACCAGTATACAGTGAATATACCTTTATCGGAAGGCCTTATAAGTTGGCAAAATGTAATGCTGACAATAAAAAACAATATTACTGCATTCTTAGTAACATTAGCAAACACGACAATCCAGGGCATGCTAATTGTTGTTTTGAACAACTGAAATGCTGGTATTGATTGCAATATGGCACACACCATATGGCTGTCAGTGAAGGCATATGACAAAACACTGAAGGGACGGTAATAATGCAAGTAATGAAAAGCTGAGGCCCAAAGGAGTGCCTTGGCGGACGTCCGAGATTGCAGGAAAAGGCAAGATACATAAGAATTGGCAAGGGAAATTTGCCGAAGGCTGGCTGTTTAAGCTTGGATCCAGTTTAGAGCTATTGGATGCAAGTTAAAGCACGAGAAAACCAGCCTCACATAAATAGGGGAAATGCATGCTTTTTCAAAGCAAAGAACAAAAGCATCATAGGGGGATGTTGCAGTCACGGTGCATGTCGTGAAGAACAAGAAAAAGTTGGCTATTGCAGAAATGTCTTCTAAAAGCTTGCCAATTTGAATCAAACAACTTAATGGGCCAAAACAATCTAGCAGGGTCAAGAGTATGAAATGTGTTTGGTGATTTGCAGCACATGCCAATAACACAAATAGGGCCATAGGTGCTGGGTGATGAAGGATTATAAACAGAGGGGCCAGGCTATAATAAGGCAGGAAGCTATCTGTACAGCATGCACTAGATATGCCTATACAACCTACTTCCTCTCCCATTGTTGCTTTCTGTAAATTTCACAGAACTTGATCATAGCGTACTGTGGGGTGCACCGGTGGCAAGTTGGCATGTCGAAACTGTGCTAAGGGACGACGACAGAGCAAGAATTGCTACCCTGTGCAGTGATGTTGTTACCATCGTCTTTGTTCCTAGCGTAGCTTTACCAGCTCCACAGGGCTTATTTTGCAGTCTGCAAGTAGTCATGTCTGTAGCAAGCAGTCACAGGCAAATGAAGGTGGTAGCAGACAGACATATGCAAGTGCATCGACGAGATCTTCTCAAAGCTTTGAGAATGGCTTGTTAAACAAAGTGCTGCGGCTGACCCAGGAAGCACCGCTGAACAACCACTTAACACCAATAAGGCCGATTTCGCAAGCAGCTCTGCAACAATAGCATTGCGAACACATCCAGTTTCGTACCACTGATCCCCGGACCGAAAAGGACCATGAGCAAAATCAACAACAGACACTGTCATTGCCTATGAGGTGCTTCAAGACCACTGTATTTTTCTGATTGCAGTGGAAACCAACATCCCACTTGAACTGAATACTGCCAAGCATTTGTCAATATTGACTTAACACTGCTATGCAAAAAGAGAAAAAAAGCAATGGCAAAGGTTTTCTCAATATTTTTTCTTTTTCATCAAGACTCGTTATGCTCAACTTGCTCTGTGGTCAGTTTTGATTGCATAAGCTGCTGCCACACTTTTTTTTTTCTGCGCTACATCAATTGAAATGCTCATGAAAAACAGACTTATGAGTTGGCACATATTAGAGATTTGTACACTGTCAATCAGTCGTGATTCAAAAGCGGCAATGATTCTTGTTTCCATGTTGTTACAACCTAAACCGAAATGGCTAGCGGAAGTGTTCAGTCACCCATTCATCACGCCGATATGTTTATTGCAGGCAAATGTGCGCACAGCCGGCAGGAAATAAAAAGAAATGACGCTCCCGAAGATACATTTGCACTGCACCGATGTTTTAACACAGGTTACACAGTTTCTCCGGCGAGTCGTAACCCCAGCACCCATCATCACAAAACGTACTGAATGGAGCACCAAAGCGCAGAGGATGGCGACATCGCTGTTGTCGCCGCAAAACAGTCCTACGGCCATGCAGCCAAGCTCGCGTCGCGTCACGTCGCACACACGGCAATTCTCAAGCACAGTGCCAACACGAATCGCGAACAAAATGGTAACGAATGCGTAGCCAGCAACAACGTCATGTGCACGCTTCGGTCGCGATCACTGCAACCATCGCAACGAATGCGACTAGCTGCACAACGCCACGCTCATTTCAGCATTCGGAAAGCACGGCGTGCGTAGTGAGCTCTCGAAGGCGCACATTTCACTGCCTTGACGTAAAAGCACTCGCTTCGATCGCAATCACTTTCACTACGCGGACACTAGTCACTGTGCTACGCAGCTCATGCACGCACAAAAGTTCACCGTGAGCAGCTGTTGTTCGCCGCTGTGCGTGATGATCCTCGCAGGAATTACGAACCCTTGCAGCAACCACAAACAGCTCCATATAAACACTTCGTGACACAGCCAACGCGTAGGTCTTGCGTCGGTTTGAAGAGGCGCTCTGTCAACTACATCAGCGTCGATTTCAACTCGGGAAACTGTCGCTGCTCGCCGCTGCTGCACGCGGAGAAGTTCGCAGTCGCTCTGAACACTCGTAATATCAACATGTGGCCAATATAGTATGCCTCGCGGCATAGGTGCCACCACTACAGCCTTGACCTATGCCTCGCTCCCCAGTTCAGTCGACGGACGGCCATCTTGCCCGGCAGGAGCGGATGCCTACGTCACGTAAAAAGCAGCCAATCGCTGCAATTCGGTCGCCGGGCGGTTCGCTCGTCCGCCCCAAAGTTGAAGTTCACCAACTTTCCTTCCGCCTGCCGAACGGGGCGAATGCCTATTGTCTGGTCGTTCGGTCCGCCAGTCCGCCTGCCTGGCGGATCCGCTTAAAAGCGATCGTACAACGGCCTTTAGGTAATGTGTCAGCTATGCCAAGATTCTGGCATATCTCTTCGAACCTTAAAATCAGAGGCCTGGTAGCTTGTGGTTTGTTCCTGAATATTATTCTAGAGGGGCACTTTGTTACGATGGAATAACAGATGTGTTTTGGCAAGGATCTCACTTTGAAAACATATGTACAAGTAAGGGCATTTCTTCTGACTTCTAGCGGGGGTTCATTTGTCTCGACAATGCAACACTACTTAAGGGCATGTTTCCCAATTCTGTGGCATTGGAGACAATGACACAGAAGACTGACAGCGAGGGAATGAGAAGAGGAAGGCTGAGATGCCCTGTTACTGAGCTGGCTGAACACAATACAGTAGACTTGAACATCAAGGGACCAGAAATTCTGTTCACCTTATCAGAAGCGCCTCAAAAAAGAGAGAGAGAGAGGAGATATGTGAGCATGCTATGCATGTCGAAATGTGTGTTACATGAAAAAAATAACTGACCACTTAGCGTGGTTAGGCCAAATGTGAATTAGGTGAGCACTTCGGTTTTCACTTCGGTTCGAGGCTCGGTTTTCAAGGTCAACCAGGGCTTCAGACAAACACTGATAAAAATGGTGAGTGGAGGCTCCACCTTAACCCATTAGCGCCCAGCGTACTTTTAAAAGTACAGTTCAATTTTTTATGATTTCAACATAAAAGATCTCATTCTTCTTTTCAAGTAGGTCATGCTTTTGTCACCAGGGGATCGGCCCACGTCCCTTAACTAAGAATGCACGCTTCCTTTCCTCAGTATGTCAGCTTTCTACGATGAAACTTCAGGATGTTTGTTTCCCGCGAACTGTAGCGCTAGGCGTTGGGTTATAATTTTCTCACGGCCATGTTTATGTACATATTATGCTAGTTTCAAGAATACAGCTGCACGAAAGACAAAAGTAAACAATGGATGCTTTCAATGTCCCGAACCTTTGGCTTTTTGTGTGCTATGATGAATTATGTGCTGCTGTACTTTCTATAGTACGCTGGGTCTTCCCGTGTGCACAACGGCGCCCATCTATTCCAGGTCGTAGAGCTTATGGTTCCCTGCAGTTTTTCGAAAAAAAAAAAAAAAAAACACTTTGTCTGCTCAGCGAGGCCTCAAATACTCCTGTACTTGTCACCAGCTATCCGGAATATGATGATGGTGTGATTTTAACTGGTTATAACAAAGTTTTGGTAATCAGAACGTGGTGGTCTGCAGAGCAGACAGTTATTGTTATGCATTTCACACCTACTGTGGAAAGTCCTTGAGTTCGGAAAAGAAACTATTGGAACTGCGCATTGCGCGGGCGTTGCCTGAGGTCTAAGCTTAGTGACTATTTCGTCTTTTTTGGCATTTTGTTTTACTAGTCTAAATGTTCTTGTAATGCTCTGCCTGGGGGAAATTTCAGCTACAGGAGCCTTTCGTCAAAACGGGTTTAGGAAGAATCCAATCGGCCTAAAGAAAGAAACGTAAAGAAATAGCAAGGAAACATTGGTTCTTGCTGCAATACTGTAGGTTACGTGCCTTTATTGAAGCCTAAGGACAACAGTGTAGTCACTATGGCCTGCAACTATAACAACATGGAGCCTACATGTTTTGTAAAGCTGCGGTTGCCTAGAGCGCACGAAAAATGGGCCTTTTGTACACCAGACCTCTTTTCAATTTACAACAGTAGTTTAGCAGGTGTCGGCCTTTCGGATCAAGCGGTGAACTGCTACTACATCGGCATCAGGGACAAAAAGGGGGACAGGCTGTTGGCATGAAAGCTTAACTTTGCAATTGTGAACGCCTGAACAATTTGCCTAATTGCAAGAGACGAACTTGCTGAAAATTTTTGCTTTTGTAAGAACATTAGTCGTCATTACCTACGTCTTGACATGCAGCAACCAGCGGTTCACAGACACTCTGGCTCAATTGTGTCTGACGCTTCTTTGAGAAGGAGAAAACTTCCCGCGCAAATTAGAATAAGTGCAGTGCCAGTATAGCCAGAAAAGATTCATGAAGGCCTGCAAGAAGTGTTATATCACCCTGCGTAAATATAACGGACACATTTGCAAAAATAATGCCACCAAGTAGGAGTGGAGCGAAGTAGCCACTTGCGCTATGGGGAGGACCCTGCGTACTATAAAAAGTACACCTGTGCAACTTCGGAACGAATGAAGGAATCCTGACGAAATTTCCGTAATCTGCTTTTCTTTATAAACGAGCATTATGTGCTAAAAATGAAGAAAATCCCACCTTTAGATTTTCCTTGGTCCCTAATGGGTTAACTGTATCACCCGATGGCTTTAATAGGTTAATGCCCATTTATGCGGAACTGGTCATTCTACTTTACACTTTTGACCGCTGGGAGACCTCATACCACTGCTGGCACAGTGGTGCAGCGGTTACGCAATGCGCCACGGCTCTGTGATGGCAGCTGCTGCCACTTGCGAGGCTTGTGTGACCCAGCTTGCTCTCCCTGAGCAATCCACGTCGCCAGACAGACAGTGGTGAAATCGGTGAGTGCGGTTCTTTGTGCTAGCGCAGTAAAAAATAAATACAACGACCCTGCGGTGGGAGGATAATTGCACACGGAACATAAATGGCATTACGCATGAGGTAGGCTAAACACTGAGGGCATGGAACACGTTATCCTTCTTAAAAATCGCACTGGGCTAATTTTCTTCTTTTCAATCTTTTTCGCTCTCTTTTAGAGAGACTTCTATTTGTTATTTTTTGTTCCCGGCAATTTCTGAGGCTCCAACTGCTCTGAAGGTGCCGCCCACCTGGGCAGACGTGCATCTCTCTCTTATCTCGATCCTTCTGCAGTGTAGCCGTTGTCAACTTTACGAGCAGGTGCTCCATGTGCCTCAGTTACAGTTAAGTACGGCTCCAAACTGTTTAAGCTCTAAGTCAACCAATGATCTACTCCGCCCCCACACGCCTTTTAGTCTGCCGGTGTCAATGTGTCGCAGGTGACGCATGCACGGTGCAGAGATCTGGAATCTGCACCCCACCCATGCAACAGCAAAGGTGCCTTGCAAGACAGGTTCCCCGCACAACGCCGTGAAGTTGGGCAGAAGTCTTCCTGTCAGGGTGCGCTCACTGCAGGGAAGCTTTTTATATACTTTTCCTTTGTTCGACAGTGTTCAGGGTTCGTACAAGCTATACAGAAAAAAAATTCAAGGATATTCAAGGACTTTCAAGGCCCTTCTAGGAGGTTTTCAAGGACTTGCTACGAAGCTGTATTTCGTAGTTTCGAAACACAAAAGTATTTTCAAAAAATAAATATCTTTATTGCACTCAATGTAAAATAACATATCTGTCAAGACACACCAAGGAAAGTTCAAGAGACCTCCTGAAGCTTTGCCTCAATCTCTTTGTTCAGGTTTAACAATTGCTCAGCCTTAGCCTTTGCTGCTTTTCTCATAGAATTTGATTTGATTATGTAAGTGAGGTCATTGGCTGCTTCCGCCTTTTCAGCATAGTCGTCTGCTGATGCAGTCAGATCGCTAATAGGTGCTTCCAGTATCTTCCTTTTTTTATTGAGGCTGTCAAGCTGGTCCTCAGCACAGCGCTTTTTTGACTGCTTGACACGTTCTTGTTCCAGCCTTTTCTGGGCTTCCAAGTAAGCACTATAATGATGCCTTGCAGCTGATACCGCCTTCCTCAAATCTTTTGTGATGACAATGTTAAAGATACCACCTGCTTTTTCCACTGCATCGCACACAATTCGTTGCGAGATGTAAGAGAGGCCTTTCAAGTTCTCTACAGAGATCTGTCGGTTTATGCTAAAGCCTCTCTCAACAGTTGCCTGACCATGGCTTAGCACAAGCAAAGATTTTACAACTTTCCACAGCTCTGCATAAGAAGCATTGAACTGCAGAAGTTCACTAAAAAGGTGTCCAGACTGGTGCCTTTCTCGAAAAGTCGCAGTTGATGTTTTTCTTGCAACAGCTCCGTGTACTCTGCAAGTACAGAGTCTCGATGCTGATCTGTCAGCCTCCCTGCCGCAATGAGTGCTTCCAACTCTTTCTTGAGGCCTGCCAGGCACTCATTAGGCCTGCAGCACATTTGTCGAGGGTCAAGCGAGGAAAGGCCTCTAACCACTGGGAACCTCAAGGGGCTCTTCTCAAGGACCTTCTTCGTCACTGCGACTAGGAACTGCTTACACTCCATCTTCAACTGAAATATATCCTTTGCACTTGCATTGCTCTTCTTCAGGATTTGTTCGACTGTGTGACCAACATCCACTTTTTCCAATGGTGTATGATTCTTTGGGTCCTCTATATCAATTTTCAGCATGCCAGTGATCCCCGTTGCTGAAGACAATGTAGAACACTTGATAAATTTTGTCATTAACTTTCTGACTATCGTCTCCAAGTCTCTTGCCAGAAGAAATAACATCGGTTTGTCAGTTTGGAATTCCATTAGGAATGGCTTCAGTGTGGCAGCAACACTAAGAGCAAAATTCAGCTTTGCCACTACTAATGTGTCCTGAATGAATTCAACAATGTTCTGAAAAGACACACACTTTGGCAGACTCACTTGCTTCTTCCTTGCGGATTCCACAAACTTCTTCACATCACTCCAGAGTTCCAGAGCTCTTTCGATGACAGCCACATTCTCAACCCATCGATGGGCAACATATTTCAGAGGAAATACTGCCTTCCCAGTGAGTGCTGAAAAATCATGCCTCCTTGCAGGGGCATCCTCAAACAGTGCACTCAGACTGGACAAAAGGGTGTCGAGTCCCCACTTGCTCGCTATGACGCCTGCCTTGTAAGCATTGTGCACAGTGCGGAGGCTGCAAGTACCCAAGTCAAGACAGTGGACTTGAAAGTTCTCCTGCAGGTGAGATTGCAGCATCTTGAAGAACTTCAGGTTCACGTTGGGTCCGTCCATTGAGATTTGAAGAATCTTCGCCAGTGGCAACGGTTCTAGTGCACTCAAAAGTTGGTCTTTAATATCCTCAGCCGTTGCGTGCCCCATGAAAACAGATGTGTAGTACTTCGTTACCACCTTTCTGGACGCGTCCCAAAATCTTATGTGCACATCCATTTGCTTCTCTTGAAGGCATTCGTTAGCAGACTCATCAAAAAGTATGACATAGTTCTCGCACTGCTCTATATCTCGTTGCAGCGATGACAGAAAAAAAGGTCTGAGGCCGTGGCAGGTTATGTAAGCATATTTCTTCTCGCCACATGAGAAGCCTTTAGCGATCTCGCTATCAGGAAACATGCGTTTAAACAACTCGCCTACTTCCGATGACGATCTGTAGGAACAGTGGGATGTGACTAACTTCAGCGTCCATAAAATCCGCATCTGTCACCAGCTCGTTTACCTTGCACGCGATATTGACGTCAGACGACTGCGATGGAGTATCTACGGGTCGCGCGCTCGCGCTAGCGGAAAAATACTCGCGCACCGAACCTGCCGCTGCTCTCTTCATACAGGCGCTGTGCTTTGCACTCTTCATGTGGCTTTTCAGTGCGGACTCGCCCATAGTAACCAGGTCGAAGCACTTCCCGCAAGGCTTGCATTTTGCTCGATGTGGATTTGTAGCATCTGGTGCCACCCAATCCTTGTAGGCGCTGTTACTGAGCCACGCGCTCTGAAATTTGCACTTTCCGGGCATTTCTGCGGATCGCGGGATTGCTGCAGTCACATGCAGAGAACTGTCTGAACGCACGGCTGCACAGAGTAAACATCGGCGTACGCACGTGCAACGCAAAACCACGAGACGCCGAACCAAAGGCCGGTGATGTCGATGGCGATACGGCCGTTCACTTTTGAACGGGCGATCACGCTACCTCAATGTGGCCAGCTGTCTAACGGGCTCCACCAAACTTGTTAAAATTTCAAGAAATTTCGTGTAACGGTCAGTAGAAAACTATGCGCTGAGAAAATAATCATTTTCCCACTTTATGCACGAGTTTCGCACCGATTTTTCTTTGTGTATATCGCGATTTCCATCTCGCACAGGAAATTTCAAGGACTTTCAAGGGTTAAAAAAAAATTAAGCACTTTCAAGGGCCTTGAAAACGCAATTTTGAAATTCAAGGGTTTTCAAGGGTTTCAAGGACCTGTGCGCACCCTGAGTGTTGCACAGACACTCCGCGAATATCGTTGCATGGGGTTGCTGGGGTTCGCAGTTGCTATGAAAGTTCGTCTTAAGGTGGAGGTCCCACTCTGACGGTGAGCGGGAACTATTTTTGGTGATGTTTGTACGTCGACTGTACCTCGCTCGTTCGCTTCATAAATATGGTTCAGATATCTCCGAAAAGCTAGTTTTCTCTGCTTTCAAAAGATGCTTTTGGTTTAACGATAGCTGCAAATTTGTTTCAACTGTAAAAGAAAACGCAAAGGTGAAAACTGGCAGTTGAGCTCAACTTGTCTCAGGAAATGCAAAATTGTGAAAAACCTCTTGCACCTAGAAAGAAATCTTTCGAGATACTTTGAGATCTGATGCTAGTGAACGTTTTTAAGCATTTAGAAGTACGTGTATAGGTTAGTTTATTAGCCACGAATGTTTGAAAAGCATAGAAAACAGAACAATATAATCTGCAATAACTTTTGGGATATGCATTGCACTGCGGCGACTTTTTGTACAGTTTGAGATCGTCTAATCGCTCTTCCATTCTGAAAATTTCATCCATCTGCCTAGTTTAGTTTAAAAGTTATTCCTGATCAAAGTTGGCATTTTTTCGAAATAGTTAAAAACGGAATGCAATACTGTTCAGGTAACCAGCATGTGGCAGTTCTGAGATTTTGCGTGAAGAAACTTAATACTTCGCTCTATGCGGCTAAGCATCACCTTTACTCTACGGCTTTTGGGGAATGTGCAATGTCTACTTGATTTTAGCTACCTTTTTTGCTCTCCTTATGAAGGGCACAAGCTCTTGAAACGTTCCGCGGCTTCTTTTTTTCTGCCAAATATACTCTGAAAATGTCGGTCTCTCATTCTTTTAATCAACTTGTAACGATTACCAACAACAAAGTCCACAAAATGCAAACAATAATAGCAATAACGCAGGGACATGCGATAAATGTAGACAAATGTAGTAAGTAGCGCCATCTACACCAACGCACGTGTACTAAATAATCACAGTTCAAAAAAATAATGAGTGTGGCGCTGCTAAACATTTAAAATCAGGAGGTGTTCACGAGAGGGAACAATATCTCTACGATGTTTCCACGTTTCCCTCCATTTTGCCCTCTGTAGTGTGTGTCGAACTTCCAAGCAGATTTCCGCCATATTGCTTTGCTGGATTGTTTTGTAGCATAAAGCCACACTACGCGGGTCAGAGCCGAGTTTTGCGTGTGTGTGTGCGCGCCGTCCGTTCTGCGCATGCGCGAAAACCGCGTGACGTCACGAGAGGTGCAGGTGCATCGCCTCCTCGCTACAGCCGGTGCGAGCTCCTCGCTGCCGGCGCCGCCGGCGTGCGCTCCTTTCCGACGCGTGACCTTTAGCCGGAGCAGCGCCTCCTCTAGGAGGCGCTGGCCGGAGCCGTGTTTACGACAGTTGCGCCGCGCGCTACTGCGCATGCGCGAGGAGGGTGCGCGGAGAAATGACGGTCGCGCTCGACATGTAAGCTCTGGTAAGCTAACGAGAGTCGAGCCGCTGCCAAACGGCGCAGCAGACTGGAAAATTTAAATTCTTCCGATCCCGAGGTCGTCGCCTGGCAATTCGCCGTCGAGCAGCGTAGGAGCAATGGAGCCAAGGCGAAACGTGCGGCCGAAACACCGGAGCGCTTTACGCTACGTATATCCAGGCATAGCAGAGCTAAGCCACTGCCAATTTTTTTCACCTGACGCTACGAAACGCATTCAGGGCGTCGTATCATTTTTCGAGGGCAGCTTTGGCATTGCTAAAGCGACAGGAAAGGGAAAGAGACAGGCTTTCGCTTCGTGCTGCCGGTTGTTAGTTGTTCCGGCTAGCGCTGTGGAGGGGAAGTTGGCGAGCGCTCGATTCGCCTGCACTCACTGCACCAGTTCGGCAAAGTTCTGCGGCAGCGGCGGTGCGGCGGGTGTGTACCGCTAGTTCCGGCACTTTGTGCGCAGTTTGGCACTGTCTGCTTCCAAAACGGATGGTCGAGTGCAAGCCTGGTCGTCGCTAGCCTTTGAGATGCCAGTGAATTGCAGCCAGCTGTTTACAGCCTACATCAGCGGCTGCCAACATCTCGTATCTCATGAAGAAATGTTCAAACAGCACATCACAATAACATGTTGCCATGAACCAGCCTCGATCCGTTTCTTTGGAGAACTCGAGCAGCTTTCTAGCTTGTCGTCGAGTGAAAATTGCTTGAGTCTCCGCCGTTTATCACAACCAGCAAACCATCATCTGCTTCCATGGCAGCTGCAGCTGCACTATTTCAGCACTAACCATCGAGAAGGTGCATTTTCCTGAACTGGACTCGCACTTTTTTCAAACGAATGCCGTGGTTCAGAGAGCGCCATGTTCCACTGCTGAAATGAATCCATGTGGCATATAAGTCGGGTACAACTCAAGAACGAAGCAGCACATGCCCATCAAAGGAGACCGCCCAGCCAAGCGCGTCGACCGAACAGTTTTCTGTTCGGTCTCCATCGCTCCATCGGTGCGCTGTGACAGCACCGGTGGAGACTGAGGCCGCCACGACCGTCTGATGCCGAACATGACCCACCGAGAGCACTCAGCGCTTTTGCGCAAAAAAACGCTCTCGCGCGGACATATGCGAAAGAGGCGCCCCAGCTCCCTCCCCCATGTAGTGGCCAGTGCAGCTGAGACAATAGACGGGGGCGCCACACCTACTGCTTCCTACCACACCTACCTTCTGCTTTTTCCCTGTCTTTTCACACTTTTATTTCTCTCCTACCTGTCAGCTCGTTATCCATTTCCTTACTGGTGCCCCTGCTCAGGTGCTCCTAGAGACGATGGCAGATGCGGGGGCAGCAAAATCTTTTCCTTTCTTTTTGTGTTATTATTTTAATAAACTACTACTGGCTATGCAGCTAAGGCTATACGCAGCCTTATCCCGAACAAAGGACATTCCACTCTCGGCGACACGGGGACAAAACGCCGTCTCCTTCCCTCTCTTTCGCAGACTTGGCTGCATGCACAGCCACAGAAATCGACGTGACTCGCTGGGGGGCTCCCCTGAGTTGTATGTGCCAGAAGTTCCCTCTTTCGGAACTGGCACAAAGGACCGCCTCCTTCTCTTTCCAGCTGAGCCAAAAGGTGCGCGCCCCTCCTGCAGGTGGGGTAGACTAGCGCCGCAGGAAAAGGAATTCTCGGAAAATGATTACAAGCATGTTATAAGCGGTGTTTACACGACGGGTTGAGTTGAGGATCTGAGCTGAAAACCGGTTACTAGGTTCATGTAAACACCTAAAAGTCGGGTCCGGGAGTCGAGGGAGCGAGTCCAGTCAACTCCGCTGCAGGGGGTGGGTTGACTCACTCGACGCCAACAGCAGATAGCATGTAAACCGGATGGAGTCGGAGTCGGGTTAGTGGAAGGGGAGGTGATAAATGCGAACCTGTTATTCGCTTGCGCCGTAGTGCCTTCGAGGCAGCCGTGCATGCCGCAATCTTCCAGGCTGCCACTGCCCTGTCCCGCTGCACTGCTCGACGCTTGGTGCCGCTGCTGTTGAACCGGTCTCGACTCGCTAAAATCGAGTTCATGTAAACACGCAGTCGTCAAGTTGGGCTGACCTTTCTCAACTCGATCTCCTGGCTCGACCCGCCGAAGTCGGGTTCATGTAAACGAGGCTATAGTTGCCTGACAATAGATGGTGTGAAAATAGCAGCTGCTCCTTCAGTTTCCAGGTACGCGCGCGTGGACACGCACGCATACACACCCACGCGCGCGCGCGCTTTTTCCATCTTTGATTCAACTCAAATCGGAGCAAATCGACGCAAGGCGAGAAAGATATACATTTCAGCACACGATGGAAAATTCTGGAGGGAATAAGCAACCTAATGATGTAATCTGGATGCAAGAAAGACGTAAGTCTAACATAAATAAGACCACGCAGTTGAGGGTCCAAACGGGAGAGGGGAGGGGGTCGCCCTAGGTGCCTACAGAACTATCGCTTTGTAGCCGACACCTTTTTTTTTGGCCGCGTTCCTGAACACCTCCCCCCCACCCTCCCCTTTCTTCGTACAATGTTTAGTCTGAGTCCGCCTCGTGAATGGTGTGCATCTGTACTGCATTTTTGTGAACCTTGGTAAAATTCTGTCTAAGTTGATCGGAATTGGTTGCAAGGTGCCGCCGCATGTACGACGAATATTTTCTTCTGAGGTGAACACATTCCGACACCCTGCGGTGCTAACCCTCTCAATAGCAATTCACGTCTCTTGCGCAATGTCGATTCATCTCAAGGGTAAACAGAAATTGACTATTGCCCACTTCTCTCTACCTTTTTCTTTACCAACCATAGTTTATAAGGTTGGACAGGCATCCGCCGAGTGTTGACTAAATTGTATAGCTGTCTTTGTTATAATTTTCTTATCATAGATGTATTATCATTTGATAAAAATATATATATCTTTGAGCGCTAGAGTTGGCAGGTTACACTCTAGACCAGGAGTGTTCCGACTACTACTAATATTACTATGCATCAACAGTGACGAAGTGATTGCACGCGCAAAAGACGAGGGCAGGCAGAAGGAAGGACACAAGAAAGGAACCGATTTCAACTACAAGGTTCATTGGAAAAAAAAAAAAAAAAACGCTAGAAATATATACATGGGACATAAACATAAATAATTTGCTTGATATCACACCTTTCTTATTTTTGGCGTCCGCTTTCTCTTTTCGCTTACTTAGTAATTTGCGCTGTGCAATTATGACAACAATTATCACTAACTCTCCCAAGTTTCCACTGTATCGACGTTGTGCCTTTTGCGGTGCCGGCTGGACAGCATTATTTTTTTCTTTTTCTTTGCTCCCACTAATATATGTCACGACAGATAAAACTCAAGAACGAACGGCACATACCCTCAAAGGATGCCCTCCAGATAGTAACATCGAAGGTACAGCTTTCTGTGGCTACTCAACCAAGGGAAGGAAATGGTCCTTTGTTCCCGTGCTGGGCATCCTTATCCCGAACAAGGATCACCCCACCTCTGACGCCGTTTGGACAAAGACGGTACCCTCTTTGTCCCGGCTCTCCAACTTTTTTCCCCTTCACCCTTCCGGAACCATAGACCGAATAAAGGAAGCCCCACTCGCTTTGGCTTTGGCAAGGGGCAGGCAGAGAAAGAAGCATGCCGATCCACCCCAGCCTACACCTCCCCCCACGCACGACAGGGACTAGCAGCCGGGTTTGCCATGGTTCGTTTGTAATCCTCTGAAGGCAGGCGCAGCAACAAAAGAAGGTGGCGGGTCACGCAGCGCTGGTCAAGAAAGGACCGGACACATAGCTCAACATCTCCACCAAAACCAGTCTGGGGTCGCTCGGGGCCAAGACGGGTAGACACTTTCTCAGTGATGGATCAGTGTCGTAGCCTGGAGGCAGATTCTGAACTAATCGCAAGATGGCGGCAGTGGAACCGCCACCTTAACTGAATCACGCACGAAACAGTTCGTCTTTAGGAGACTTTCCTAAAAAAAACACTGAATCCTAATGGGAACCAACCACATGGTATCGCATTACTCATCTTACCCGAGAATTTGTCTTAACCGAGTTCGTCTAAACAGGAGTCTAGTGTATCTGTGTGCAGGAGAACAAAGCAGCACTTGCGCAAACTGCCGCTCCTTGGGTCTGTGGTATCCTTGGTGCATTGTGGCACACGAAACATTACGGCAAAAACGTGAAAGCGAGAAAACTCTGCTTCCATGCCATGAGAGCCGAGGCTCAACGAGAAGGTCCCACAAACTGCTTTTGCAGAATGTCGCGCTACACAGCCGTGACTGTCGGCTAATTTTTTTGCAGCCCTTGCTTTGTCTTTTGCTTATTCAACACAAATATTTGACTTAATCTTTTTATGTCCTGCAGAAAGTCGTGTTCAGGCTTCACATTCCTCTTCTGACCATGTTCCATGAGTCCTTATTGTTCTACTCAGTCTTCTTTCTCCGTCTATAAACCTCCTTATTTCTCTTCATTTTCTTTTTCCCTACTTAATTCACCCAACTCATGATAAGGTGCTTAGGCTGAATTTCAACAGGCAACTCCACACTTCCAGAAATAACCCTTAAATGATCAGACAAACATACCTTCCTGCATGTGCAGGCTTCATTGCACTAGCACGTCATGCTGACATCAGCTTTGTTTGTCCATTCTCCATAGAAATTGATGCTGCAGCTTTTTCTCGCTATGTTGATGCGAGTCCGGCTGCATGAAATGAATTTTTTGCTGAGAAATTGGATTTAAAATATTCCCCACAAACTGATTTCAACTCATGATATCCAGAGCGAAAAAGTCTCAGTGATAACAATTTGGAAGTGTATGCCTGGCCTCAGGGGACCGTTTAAGAAAAAATGTCTGACTGCACCGCAATTTCCCTGCGAGAATGACCGGTGGTGGCGATATCTACAGTTCGGCTTTTAGCCATTTTTAGCTTACAACAGCTCCATTTGCATGGAAGTAACCGCCTTGCCACTGAAACGCACCAACCCATCGATACAGGCCAACTTTGACCTGTGCTCAGTGTTGATGTACTGAGCATGCTGGCAATGTTGAACTCATTTCCCTTGTCAAATGCTGCGCAGCTAGTTATGCTAAAGACATGATTTATGTAGGTGGCCCACTCCTGCAGAAGATTTGGCCATCTAACTAAATTTAGTGTCAGCATACAATTAAAGCTGGATATAGCGAAACTGAGAAGAGTGCAATTTTTCACTACAAGAAGTTTTCATGTGAAGACTCAAAAGGTCAGTGCAGAATGAAAACTAAAAAGGGAGAAGCACTCAACTGCACTCTGGCAGCAGCGGTGACACAGGAAACATCGTTCTGAGCCGCACTCCTGTTCTTCACAGGTCGGTGTCTTTCCGTGTACTCTAAGTAGTTTTCTGTCATTCCTCCGCGTCCCTGCTGCTGCCAAAAGTGTGTATTTTGGTTTGAATGATGAGTGATGATGACTGCTTAACGTGTGTAACGTGCAATGTAGAGGTCGACAGCGAACATTACCTAAGGTGTAATGAGTGTGAATACGTCTACCACTTAGGAAAGTGTTGCGGCACCTCAGAAATGCAATATATTGCAATGAGGGAAGTGACACGAAAGACATGGCGATGTGAGACATGTCGTGTTAGCAAATCAAGAGGTAATGCGAAAGGAAAGCACAAGGCTGACGCAGCTGAGAGCAGTGTTGCGCAGCAGAATGAGGACAGGCCTGACATCAGCTATGTCTTATACGACATTCAAGAGAAGCTCAGCGCTCTCATGTCATTGAAAGACACTATTGAAAACACTGAAGCATCTGTACAGCTAATGTCGGATAAATATGACAAAATTCTTGCTGACACCGCGCGTCATGACAATGAGATAAAGGACATCAAGAACAGAGTCCACGCGCTAGAAGCAAAGAGACATTGCATTGCCGTCCGTACAGGAGCAACTGAATGATTTGGAATGGTGGAACCGCAAGCTCAACCTAGAAATACACGGTATCAAGGAAACAGAAAATGAGGACCTGCTAGCAAAAGTAAATGATGTAGCGCAGTCACTGGAAGTCACACCCCTCTCGAAAGCAGATATTGTAATAGTTCATCGACTGCCGTCTAAGCCAGATAAGACGCCCGGTGTTATCGTACGGTTTGCTGCACAAGACACGCGGGACGAATGGTTTCAGAAAAGGCATGCCCTAAAGACATCTGGAACTTCAGTTTACATTCAAGAAAACTTGACTAAGCATTGCAGGGCTCTTCTTTGGGACGCGAAACAATGGGCGAAAAGCCACAACTTCCAGTATGCATGGCACAGGAATGCAAAGATCTTTGTCAGGAGGAGAGATGGCGAGAATGCGTGGCGCATCAGGACAGTAGGTGACCTGGCAACGATAGAACTATAGTTTCCATGGTTGTCGTTTGGTTAAGTGGATTCTTTTTTCTTTGAATGCCAGGTGAATGTTACATAGATCCAGATAATATATACAACTTTCTTGGTGCAGGTTTCCAAACTTGGTTTAAGGTATTTCACGTGAACACGCAGTCGGCAAGAAAAAAGTGTAGGTGAAATCATCTTCAAATATTCAGAGTAAACCCCCGTTACTCGAAGTCACACAAGAAGAAGCCATTAAGTCATCGCCCTGATAACGAGACTGTGGCAGCCACTGCCACCATCTCTGTCTGCCACAGCTCGCACGGTACCACTATGCGTGGGGTGGAGAGAGTGGAGGCAGCGTAGTCAGAGGCCTCTTCCCACATGCGCCCTCTCTCAACTTGGCCGGCTGTCATCGCCCTGATCAACCGACAACTCAAGTCCCCAGCGCTCTCCACCCACTCCTGGCATACAGCATCAGTCAGTGCCAGAATCCCGCGAGCAATTGAGTGGCAGCGATGGGTGCGCATTGCTCGTACCGTGCCTTCTTTACTACGTCCTGTTGTTTCGGGCTGCTTTTGAGCATGAACTGTTGCAATGCTACTCGGTGCAACGTTACAAAAGTGAGAGCTCTGGAGACTGCTGCATTTGCCACAGAGAGGTGTTGACAACACTGCAGCATGGCGCATTGCGTCAACTGCATTCGCTCATTGAAATCATAGACTTTCCTATAGTGGTGTTTGTTTTTACTGTTGAGAAACTTTCTCATGGTTCGGCCCAATTACGAGTACCGCAGCACCCGCTAAGACATAGTCGGCATACCGAGAATATTATATATAAAATTAATCACCACAAACCTCTGTTACAAGGAGTTCACAAATACAAACGCTCCAATGCGTGCATCAATGGGGAATTGGGAACTTCGTAATATTGACGAATTCATTACATGGAGCTTTGTTGCATTCAGGCTTAACCATATTGCGAAATTTCAGCCAAGCCTGAAATTTCTAAAAATTGAGTCCCAGAAAGAAAAGCTTTTTTACAGCATATCAGCATGCACCACACAAACATATACAGGCATAAATGTTTCCTAGCATTCCCCGAGGCACCAAACTTCATCACGGCTGAGCATAATCTCATTTGCTACAGAGAAGGCACGGCAGCATGCAAGCACTGTTGCGATCAAAAGTTGACGATACGCGAGTGTGCGGAAAAAAATATTTTTGGCGCAGTCACATAATCCGGTCGCCCGAAATGTGTCAAGGTGTGAGGGGACAAGTATGCTCTTCCGCTGGCCACACTACCACGCGACTGTGGTGCAAGGAAGAGCTACAATGAAACCCAAACAAGAATCTTGAGGCGTCCCTGACCTCGAGGGTGCAGAAATAAAATAAATGTTGCCACGACTGGGTTCTGAACCCACGGCAGCGTGAACAGATGAGTTTCGCTAGCCACTGCACGAGAGCACTATGCAATCACCGCAGCCGATCATGCTTTGTGTTAAATTGCTCTCGTGCTCTGCACTGCACATCGCTCTCTTCATCAACTTCCATCTGCAGCACAAACAGATCAGATCAGCTTAACCTTGATAAAAGCTTAACCCGAGTCTAATACCATAGCCAGATGTGACGACGACCCAGCGAAGCAAAGCAATGAGTCAACCAGGCTAAACATACGCTTTCGCACGTTTACTTGGCTTAGCTGCAGTAAAACACTATCACTTTTTCTTTTTCCAAGAACATGCGTCCTGTAATATTTTGATCGCAAAAGTACACACATGCTCTCAAATTACCATCACTGTGATAAAAATGGTGCCAACTAGAAGAAAAATCACTGGATATAGGACAAGTTTGAAACAATTTATGCCCAGCTCTATTACATCACTCCTTCAGTAACTACTTTCATGTGCGTAGCAAAACAACATACCAGGGACATAATGGGACAGTCTGAGGAGTACTCAAGCTGCTAATCAATTTTCCGAAGTTTTGTTATTCCTGAAAGCAGCCTCTCTTCACTTCTCTTCACCTGAAACAAGACACTGCTGAGTAGAGATCAACACCCCGACCATTATGAAACCTGAAAGCGAAATGCTGATGTGGCACACTCAATTTCGATGGTCACCACCTGTCGAGGCTGACATATTTCAGGTTTGCCCAGGGAGAAAGGCACTTATTGAATACTCACATTCTGGCTGTAAAAAGTGGAGTCCATTGGGTAACGGAAGGACGCGTCCATGGTGTCCAACACAAAGTCCGTTTCACCCTTGTTGCTAAAGCCCACAGGAAAGTGTACTTCCTTGCCAGCAGGCAACTCTGCATAAAAGAGGAAACTCGTTAATTTGAAAAGTAACATGACACCTAATTTCTACACATGTGCAAGCACATCTGCAAAACATTACAAAATAAAACACAGCAAAGGCACACACGTTCTACTGAAAACGTGGATTGTCATGGCTTAGGAAGTTTTATATGTGCAGTTGAGCCTGGACATATCGAACTCGAAGATCCCAAAATAGTTCAATATATTGATAGTTCGATTCACAGCAGAATCTCAGCAATACAATCCCAGTTGATACGAATTTGAGGATGACATGAATTCGTAAAATTCCCTGGCCACATAGTGGGCACAATTCAGATGTTATAAGCAACCTCCCGCCCCACTGTGGATGACACAGCTGCACGGGCCGTGACCGCCCCCGCCCGCCCCCCAAGCACGAACTGCTAGCTGCCTGTACATTGCCAAATGCCGGGACCACCAGTCGCAGGGTGCGCACTGCAAACAGTGAGTGCCAGCGCATCCCGTACATTGGTGACGCCGTGATCGCCAGTTGTGCGGAGCGCACCACTAGTACTGAGCGGCAGTGCGTGGTGTATGGAAAAACCCGTCAGTCAAAAACACATTTGCGCAAATTCTGCATCTGAATTTAGTTAGTTTCGGAAGATAGGAATAATTTTTGTGACCCCGTGAGATTTGTACGATAGCGATTCTACTTTATGAGAATTGCATAGCGTATCTGTAACCTGGAAGCAAGAATATACTGCACCTGCGCTAGTGACTGACTTAATGTAGAGACGAACCGCTGACTGGCGTGCTGGCAGCACACCGCTTGCTGGGCACTGCTAGGCCTAACCTGCTTCGTAAGGAAGCTGCAGTAGAGGGTGCTTTGGAACTAGCAGCCTATCATAAGATGTCTAATCTTGCTGCCAGTACACTATGAATACAATAACCGCTCATTAAAATTATGGTACAGTCGGTTTCTGCAACGCCTCCTGCAGCGAAGCACGCAGGTTGGTTTCACCCCATGACAGCAAAGTGGCGCAGAAACAGAGCACAGGAGACCAATGCCACCCTGAAGCACACCCCACGTTTGCGCCACTCACCAACCTCTGTCTGTGAAAACTAATCGAAGAGCGTCGTTATGGAAAGCGCCACTTGCAGGTGCGCAGCACCAATAAATATTGGAATGACCACCACAATTTGAGTTTGATATACTGTGTGACTTGATATACTTTGTGACAGTCGACGGCACTGGCCAATCATGGCGAGATAAAGCAAACATGCTGAACACAGGCCCAGGTCAGATGTGCATTTCTTATGCGAGGCAAAAAAAAGAAAGAAAACAGAAAAAAAGGAATGAAAACTGACATTCAGAAAAATCACAACCAACTATAGAATTATAATTTACCTATGTGCAATGCGAGTCTGCAGCAGCAAAAATCTGCAAAAATATCACTCGTACATTACAGCATCAACTCTTCAAGGCATATGGTGAACATAAGCACTATTTCAACGCTGTAAAAGTAATCTATGTTTATATTCCAGAATACACTGGTATGTTTCCTGGCGGTGGAGCTTGAAAAGGTCCAGGGAACTTGCACATGCAGCAGCAAAGGTTGCATTTTCATCAACTGGTTGAGCATGTGAGGCCTCATGCAAACCACCTGATGACAGCAGCACAATGAGAGCAGTAGCAAAGTTTTATGAGCACACAAAATAGAAAATTATGTCCCAAAGCTGCACTATAAGGGACACTGCAATGAACGGCTGCAGAAAAGTTTTTGTGAAGACGCAGTCGTTTAACATGCACTGAAACTGTGGCAGCCTTTTGATGGTCAGGAAAGGAATGCCTTGGCTACAAAAAGCTGCCATATCAAGTGGCCTTGTTCCAAACAAAAAAAAAACAGACAAATTTGATTTGAAAGATGAGAGCACAAAAGGACAGTACGGTCATTGCTACCATATTTTAAACGTTTTTACAGAAAAACAGCGACTATACAAATGTGCAAATGCCGTAAGCAGTTCTTGGACACTAATACTGTGAGGGAGAAGTTGCACAACGCTTGAACACGCGTTAGCTGATGAATTCTGCGTGAAAAAAACATAAAAGACCACACAATGGCGCTCCAGGCACCATTACAGTTAACAAGCGGTATATGAGCACTGCTACATATGGTTAATTAAAGGGCAAGCTCAAAACAAAGTCAGTGCCACTAACCTGTTCACTCTCTGCTGCTTCTTGCTGCTCAGAGCCACTTGGTGCAGCATCTTCAACAACATTGTTGAGGATTTGCGGGGTCGCAGCGGAGCACCAGAGCAAGACGACCAGCGTGGCAGCCTTCCAGTTCCGAACAGCCCGTGCCGGGCGTGCGCTCCGAGCACGCGCCGTCCATCTTTATTTTCCTCTATCGCGGGAACGCCGATCTCTGCGCCTGTGCTTTATAGCGTCGCCGGGCGCTATAACATCATCCTCCTTTTGTGCTAGTGCATAGGGTGGGCCTAAAAAAATACACATTAAAACAAGGTCACTACTGCAAGACACGTTTTTACGAGTGGTTGAAGACTGTTACAAATGGCTGCCTAGAACTCCTAAGCCGCCTAGGCTCCTAGAACTGATAACAAGGTACTGGCAATTTCAAAATAAGCTGCCAGGCTCTTCTTTCAAAGAATAAGGTTCACTCTCACAAGGATGCTTACAAGAAACGAGGTTTAATATCTTTTTTTTTTTCCTTCAGACTTTTGTGCTTTCGGAGCCTTCAGGAAAGAAATCTGAGAATACGAATTGAGTATTCAATCACTTTCTGAGAAGTTTTCAGACCTACAACAACAGCTTACAATAGGGTCTGCCAAACGCTGCTCACTGGTTCGCCTCAATTCACACAATTCGTGGCAGGTGAGAGTGCCATTCACTACAGCTGGCTGCTGGTGCTTTCAAAGGTCAAATCATACCTCTTTTGCAACACACAGCTAGTTAAGCGTGAAGTCAGTCCGCCATATATATACCACAAGTTCAACCAAGAGTGAGCTTGCCAATCTAAACCGACGACATCAGGGCTGACGATAGCATGCGGTGTTTGCTCGCTGGTCGGCAGCAACAATTCAGTTGATGGATCAAAGGCGATATATTATACAAATCAGCATTTAGTTGCCTGAACCGATTCCAGTGCTCAAAGTGAAGACTGCCCCAAAAATTCGTCCAGTTTCAAGACGTACCCTTATCCACCAGAGATTACAAGTGAACTCTAGAACAACTACCAAGCAAAATCACATCAACTTTTTCAGGTAGCTTATAGTATAGAAACATTTAGTTACTCTGAATAACCACCACATAACAATCTAAATTAGTGGACCCATGTTAAACACACCTTGAAAGCTGTACTTGATTGTACTTGAATGCACTTGAATGTACTTGAAAGCTATTGTTACCATTGGTACTAGGGCGAAGTTGACGGTCTATGCCAACGACACAAGTATTTTTTGTGTTTATGATACCTGTGAAAAACAGTTTAGTACAGCCAATTCAATGTTGTCAAAACTAGGTGTGTGGGCCAGCCAATTACTCTAAAACAAAACAGATTATCTTTTGTGCTAAAGAAAAGCATATTGCATCGGCTCTCAAACTTACCTTGAACAACAATAACATAGAAACCGTGCCTGAACTTAGAACTTTGGGAGCTGTATTTACTGAAAATATGTCCTTGGACAAGTGCATAGATTATATAGCATCCAAACTTGCCTCAGTGATGGGCGCTCTATACAAACAGATTTTCTCCCAAAAAACAATGTTGCTGCTGTACAATTCTCTGTTCTTATCCCACTCAAGTTACTGTGCTATGGTCTAGGGGAACGACTACAACAAACAACATACAGAACCTTGCCACATTACAACGCAAAGTTATTGAGTTGTAACATACTTGCCATATAATAGCAACAGAGATTAACATTTCCGAATGTTAGTATTAATATAGGCAGGAGACATCTACACCTAATATTTGTATTCAGCACTGATAACAGAATGAAAAGAAAACAATACTATGCTAACGAGCCTAGCAGAACTTCCCACTGAACAATACTCAAGTCATGACACATGAAATCCAGAACACTGGAAGACTTTTCCTCACCGCACAAATTATGCGATGCAAACTCTACGTTACAACATTCTTCAGCTATTAAACACCAACCTAATAATAACACTGATGCTTCAGGCTGAGTTTAAAACAGCTTAAAGGTGCCCTGTGATGCAAACCAAGCATGAGGTCTTTATTCTTTGTATGCAAAGTAGGAAACGTTGTGATGCCTGGACGGCCAAAGAGATTGCCGGAATGGTAATATTTAATATTTTAAGGATCCCCAGGTGGTCGGAGCCCTCCACTACGGCACCTCTTTCTCGCTTTCTTCTTTCACTCCCACCTTCCTCCCTTCCCTTACGGTGCGGTTCAAGTGTACGCCAAGATGCCAGACAATTACTGCACCATTTCCTTTCCTCAGAAACCAATTTTCATTTTCATTCTATTGTAATCTTCTCTAAATATGCTTGTTTCGAGCCAATGGTGCCGCTACGCTGCGGCCATTTTCGGCAGCAGGAATGAGAGGGCGCTGCCTTTCTGATTGGTTGGGCGTCCAGTTTGAACCTAGTTTTTTTATACTCCCAAAATGAAACTAAAATATGTCTCTGAGTGCTGTAAGCTTTTCGCATGCTACAAAAACTAAAAAAAAAGCAGGGAAAGCTAATCGAAAGCTAATAAGAATAACGCTAGAAACGACACTTTCAATTTAGCTTCAAACTTTCGTAGAGGCGAGTACTGTTCACACCACGGCAAGTAGGCAGTAAAAAAAAAAAGGTAGGGGGAGAGAGAGAGGAAGAAAAGAAAAGCCAGTGGAAACACCTTGCCCAAAAATGTAGAGAAGCCAGACAGGAGACAGGAGAGAAGGTTGGGGCTGCCAACAAAGATCAGGGAGCTTCCTTAGTAGTGTTAGTCACCTTTGCCCTGTCTACAGTGTATACACAGGGGGTGGGGACGGGGAGACAATGCTGTGAAAGCAACAATTGCAGGCAAGCAAGCCTCTGCTGCTTCTGTGCTAAGTGTGGTTCTGATTGGTACCAGCCAATTCCAGCACTGGGTGAGTGAAATGGGTGAGTGAAACGCGTTTTCATCTGATTTTTAGAGTTATTCTAAGTGGAGTAACTTTCGTTTGCATGCTCTGATTTCATTAAATCTTTTTTTGCACTGGTCTTGGGAATGCGTGAGGAATCCATTTCATCAGATTATCTGGCACTGAGGAAAACACCCTGGTGCCCCTTTATAAGGAAGGCTTTTTAAACCACACTACAGTTCTGAAAAATCTTGCTAGTCCAATCAATTCAGTTTTCACACAGGACTGACTATAGCGAGCACGTATGTCAAGGTATATATTCTTTATTTTTTTGATAATCCGACTACCCTAAGTGACTGTTAGATTTTTTTTCCCCCAACACTAATTTAAATTGCCATTACCTTCATATATGTTCCTTTTCGTGCCATTTTTTCGGAGCTGCCATTCATACGTATACATGACTAGAATACTCCTTTTTTTTACTTCGTATTAATGCATCCTACTTACATTGTCATTTTTGTCAAAACTAATGTTCTAATGTATTCATCATCATCATCATCAGCCTGACTACGCCCACTGCAAGACGGTCATCTTGCATATTTAATGTATTATGTAACCCTATTTCGTACTGCTTAGGCTGTGCTTAAGTATTCTGTTGCATGACCCACAGTTGTTTGATGGGGACGACATCTATGCCTCATTTTATCACGTCCGCACTAGGTCTTATGGAGATCAATTCATAGTTCCAACCCCATCTTGTCGCGATTCAACATTCTCAACAACTGAAAACAGTACCCACACTCTAAACAATGTGCTACTGCCTAGGATTCTCTTGCCACACACTTTACAGCATAAGACACCACTGCCCCTTATTTTGGATAAATTCTGCAGCCGCAGGCATAGCGGAACCACTTTTCACAGCAGCACTCAATTTTAGGTCTTATTTTTTAATTCTTCCACCAGACATGCACACCACCTTGCACCTAACCAATCAACTTTCTGTGCAACTTTTGACACCCCGGTTCTTCCCCAGAAAATTTTCTTCCGCATGCAAGGTAAATGGTAAATCACTGGCTCAGGCCGACCCATGCCTTGCAAATAAAAGGTTCTGGAAACACCCAAGCCGTCCTAAAGCAACATCCACGTTGTAAGATTTCAATATGATGCAGGATATAAGTGAATATGAAACAAGACAAAGTACGTATACGTTGTTCCCCCCTTGTAGTGTAGTACGTTCCGCGTGGCAGCTGAGCATTAGTCATTGGTATCGCTATATAATCGGACACATATCTTATCAATCGTAGCAGATATCGTAACAACTGAATGAAGGCGTTTCGCGCGCCAGGTAAGTTAAAAGGCGGGAACAATTATATGAATATATTTTAAAATAATCTAAGAGCACTGCCAGGTAGCGGAACTGAGACAAGAAAAGAAGTTAGCCTGGTGACGACGGAACGTGCACAAGCGGAGGCGGTGGGAAAGCTCCGCCCATCTTTGCAGATGCAGGCGAAATGTTTTTATTACTCCAAAAGGCTGATACTTTATAATCTGTTCCCGTACAACCTAAACCACACATTACATATCTGACTTACCAGCCATACGGCTGCGTACCTTTTAATTCAGGTGTCGCGTGGATAAACAATTCTAAGCAGTTGTGAGCAAAAAACTCCACAGGTGTCGTACTACATACGTAAGCAACGCAACAGTGCGAGGCAGCTTCACGCACGCAAGCACGCACGCACACACGCGCGCACACACACACGCGCGCGCACAAAACGACTTCAGCGCAGAGATATGCGGCTCCGAATGAGGTTCTTGACACGAGTTACAGGCAAGTTCGCTGTGTCCTTATGAAAGCACGCAGACGTTTGTCCGCGCCTCACGCAAACACTACAGCGCATACTTCACAGTAACTACAGCTGTCAATATTTTTATGAACACCCTAGAAGTTTTTATTAACCAACTTTCACTTACCACTTGAGCTAGTTTGACCCAGCCATCCGGTGTTTTCAGGTAGCCGAACTTGAAAGCGCATAATGCCAGTCTTTCATTCCCGCCGGATGAAGAAACGGTCGTCGTTTGTTGCCCGACAGTAACAGGCATTGTGCGGCGTTGAATTGGCAATGAATTAAATAGTTCTTACTGCTTCGTGGGATAACTTATGAGAACTGTTTACGGCCAGAAGGAGCAACAGTTGGTATATTAGCTCTATGGGAGCAACCCGCCAGGCAATGTAGGCGTCACTACCGTGTCAACAAAACGTTGGCGTCAACACGCAGCTAACGCAGCGAAGAAAAGCCAACCACGACCGGCGCTCCGTTTGGCTAGTTTGGCAGCTTATGTTTGGCAGCCAGTTTTGCAAAAGCGTTGCTTTTCCCTAGGCTTTCTTGGTTGCTCAAAGCGCGAAATTGAAACGCTTGAGAGGAAGAGCTATAAAGCATGCGGTAGGATGGAACGTGGAATATGCGTGGAACTCCAGTTTCGTACGGAATGATAGAAGTTGCTTGCAGGAATGGCGCCACGATGTCGAAAATATTCAGACAAGGACAGCCAAGCTACTACCGGCTTTGAGCCAACCTCCTCTTCCCGGCTATCCCGGCATTGCGACTCTTTATGGTGAATAGACAAATGGATAGAGACACGGCGGATGGAGTCAGTAATAAAGTGCTAATAAAGTGCAGCGCCGCCTGCTCTCCCTCTAGGTAAATGAGAAACTTTCCTCCATGGCTACGTGGCTGCAGGTAACGGTTAATCTGTGGACAGCGCGAACGCTCCTGTCCACTGCAATTGTCTCTGCTATCAAAGTGAAATAAACATCCGACGTGTCATAGTGCGCAAAATAAGCCTTAGCAATTTTGGTGATCCTTTGAATGCAATGCGAAAAAAAAAAAAAACGAAATCGTATTTCAACCACACTGGCTACTTCAACTGTGGTCATGTCGGGTGTGGTGCTGACAGGTTGCAGTTTCCGGTTCGGGGTTAGCGGCAGTGAGTGACACGATGAATAAGCATGAAGTAATGGTGGGCATACGTGCCTTTATATGAGAAGTATTTTGTGAAGTGGTGGGCATACGTGCCCTTATATTCAATACAAAAAAAGAATCATTCACATTTACACCGTGGGTTGTTTTTGTAAGGCATTGAGTGTGAAATGAAGACCGCCGTTTTTACGGTACTGCTTGTAACCGTAGCACGTATTACCTTTTACCTACAATCGAAACGAAAAAACCTCTTTTTGATGTTGCTCGTAATCGAACAAGATCGGTGCACGAATCGGCGAAGTAATTTCAGGCGCCGCGTAGCTGAACAACTGCAGTCCTCGGGATTATGGGAATGCGAGTGTATACTTACGGGGGCACTGTATACGCAATGCGTATAAGTACATTACCTGTCGCTACGAAGAAATGTTTTGGAGTTTAGTGCTTCTGTGTTTCCGAGTGTAATGTTGCTGCTGATGGCGTCGCGAAACGCAAGACGACGAAACGGCCATCTTGCGCTCTCTCAGCCGAGTTTTATTTGCGGAGTTCTCATTAGAGTAGTGTTCTCGATGACACCACGTTACCGAGCGATTAGAGTACTTTGCCGAGCAGCACCATGATGTTGCCACATTTCTTCATCGGATTCGAAGGCGCGAACTCCACCTCATAGCCGGGATATGGCGTAGTCGTCGTCGATGGGTACCTGAAGCACGTTGCATCTTGTTCGTCGCCGTCGTCGCCCATGGGCCAACATGGGCTCCGGCGACAGCAGATCCCTGCAGTTGGTCGACAGTAGCATCGCCTTGCGATCGTAGTAGCATATGGACGTGCCTTACTTCATGCACAGTGCATGGCATATGTTCTCGAACGCGAAGTCGATGCCGGTGCCTCGCGAAGTGGTGATTGCATCAGAATCTTAAGCTGAGATCGGTATGCATCACGCCAATCAACGTTAACGTTCAACATGCTTCCTGATCAAAGCATTCTACGACGAGCATGGTCGTGCCGCCGCGTAGAGCCGAAGGCAGATTCCTGTACACGAACGTTGGTCTCGTACGATCGTCGGCAGTGAACTGCAGCCTCCGGCCGCACTTTCTATATGGTCATGTGGTCGCAGGATATTTGAATGTCGTAGTTTTTTCTTGGTATAATGCCGACGTGACTGCCAATATGCGTGCCTCAAAAGCAACGGGTGCAATTCATAGAATCATCTCATCTGTATACAGAGGAAAATTACTGAACCTATAGTTATGTTAGCACAGCTACCATATACTCTCTTTTAATGGCCACAATTTTTAAAAAATCCAGGTGTGAACTTTTGAAGGTGTGTCCCATAGACAAATAAAAAAAAAACACATAACTGTATATTTTTCCCAATTATCTGGTCCAGACCACAGAGTGCGGCCCATACTTGAGTGCAGCTTTCACACGAGATTGCATGGCAACTGATTCTAGCCAGCCATTCACAACCTACCAGCACTGAAGTCTTTTGATGCACATATGGTGCACATTGTTTCAAATACCAAGGCTCCTCAAAGGTCTGTTTCGAAAGGTAATGCTCCATCAGGGAAGGGTTAGGAAGAGTATGAAAGAAGGGGGCAGTGTGACAGCCCCAGTCTGTTCTGGAGACCCTGCTAAACTTCTCAAGAACTGTACCTCCTTTCCATATCACATCCTTTGTTCGACAGCTTAGCAAAAGTGCTCAAAACATTTGTGTATTTACACCAGTTCACACAGAATGAGGTGAAGCTGTCTGTAACTAGAACGTTACAAACCATCATGTGAAACAAGCCTCTAAGCAAAACCTTTTTTTAGTTCTCAGTAAAATTAAAAAATAGTACACTGGTGCACCAACACACACTGTACAGCACCTTAGAAAAGAAACCACTACTTCACCAGGTGCATATCAATTACCTTGCATCCACAAAGCTTGCGTTATTTCCTTTATCGTCGCATAAAAGCTAGACATGTTCAAAATAATTAAAATCTCGATGATACGATTACGGTTGATCTGATGTAGAAAGTGTCTCGGATGGTCTAGTATGTACAGAATACGTTACGATTCGGGATTGTACGGAAAGTTTTTCAGGCTGGCACAGATGATACGAACGCACAACTGACCACCTGCACACGCGAGCTGGAACGCGCGTGGGGCCGCCAGGTTGGTCTCCGAGAAATTGGTTCCGCAAAGATCAATCACAGAGAAGAATCTACAGACTAGTCTCTTTGATGCTCATTTTCTGGCCATGTCTTGGGACACTGTGAGCACAAATACAATCGCAAACTACCACAGCAAATGTGTATTTACAACGGCACCGGTCGCACTGCTGATTGACAAAGAGTCCAACGAGTATTTGGCTACTGAAAGCTGGGGGATGCTGTACATTCAAGCTTCTCACGACTTCGTCACCTCGGACAACATTGCAACCAGCGGGCTGAGGAACATTGAAGATGATTGATGGAACAAATGAACTGTCGTCACTGGACAGCAATGAAGAAGAGCGTGACCCACTGTCATTGGGGGCAGAAACTCTCAACACCCTCGATGTTCTGCACCGTACCGCAAGAGCCGGCAGTGCGAGAGACGAAACTGTGGCACGGTTTTATGCTTTCCAGGCTGGGCTTATCAGGGAAATCAAAGCCAAGAAGGTGCAAACAAATATTACCACCTTTTTAGACAGAGAATAATTGAGCCAAATAAACTGTTTCATTCTCATGTTCTACTTGGCTTGCTTTTGATCACCCAAGTCAGGATGATAGGAATATTCTCCAGGGCCCCGCTAAATTCGTATCATCAAGATTCTACTTAAGTACTGTAATGATGCATTTGTATGAAGGGCACTTAATACACTTAATGTAACTAAAATTAGTGGATGTTATGAAAAATTACCTGGATGACAAATGAAGGCCCACAAAATTCTAGTGATATGGAATAAGTAGCCCTATCCTACACATGCAGTGGAGGTGTACCTTGATGCCAAAAAGGACAAGTACAGGTGATTACACAAGAAAACAAAAGTAAAAAAAAAGTTCTTTATTAAAGTGGCCTATCACAGCCCACTGCAGCTCCTGTCTCCAACCAGGCTGCTGTCCAGCCAATGTCAGGACCAAAATTTAATACAACAAAATTATGAAGAACCACTCCCACAGCGATGACTGGACGTAATTTCAGCACTCAAAGAGGATGCCTGTGGCAGTAGATGCAACGATATGACAGGCGACTGTGATGCGATGTGGTGCTCAGCATGAGTGTCACGGGCAACAGTCATAACTTCGATGGCTCACTACTCCTCTCCTGATCCAGTGACCCTCTTGAGTCGTCGTGACCTTGGTGACTGACGTGGTGACCTCTTTGGTGACCGGTCTGCATGCATGCAAGCAATGTAACAAGTTACTCGTTTTACTTCATTACTCAAAACCCAAGCTGTACTGTATCTTAGTAGATACAAAACACTGAGAGCCAAGATTTTAAAAAGAAAAAATAAAGGGGGGCGGGGGGGGACGAGGATGGTGAAAAGAGAGAGAAAGCACATGCAACGAATTATGAGTTGCCCTCAATACACCATCATCTGATAACACCCAAGCACTCTGTACGGTGTGGCAGCACTACAATCCCAAAGGAACCCCAACGGCTTTAACACCAAGAGTGTCTACCATATACAGTAAACTCTCAGTTGTACGAACTCCGGTTTATCGAATATTTCAGAATAACGAACTTTTTAAAAAGCCCCGGCAGTTTTCTTATAGATTCTATGCGCAAATGTTTCACTTAAACGAATTTCGGAATAGTGAATATTTCAGTTTAACGAACTCGCTCAGAGGACCCAGGCTTATTTTTCCCATCAGTTCAACGAAGTTTTGAGCCCTCCACTGCAGGCGCAACCGATGCCCGCCCTCATGACAGAGATCTGTCATCAGCTGGAGGTCGATAGCAATAGTACTTCGTTTGAAGACTATGCACTGTGTGACAGTGCACTGATTACCTGTGCTGGACAGACTGATCTGGAGATTGTTGCCAGTGTTTGTCCAGAAGAAGACAAGTGCGATGAAGAGGAGGCAACTGCAGAGCCAGTTTCAAGCCCTATATAACTCTAGCTGAGGTTGTAGGGTGCATCGGAAAGTTCAGAGACTTCGTGTCTCAACAGCAAGCTGTGCCAGAAGAAGTTTACAAAAACATTGACTCTTTCGATAGTTTTGTAACTTCTTGTGCTTTAAATGTACAAGTGCAGAAGAAGATTACTGATTTTTTTTTCAAAGTGAGAAAGGCAGCGTTTTAACTGCTATGCACCTTGTATAAGTTATGTATAAATTCCGTTTCACACTTTTGACACTATGGATGCCATTTCTTATGTTAGTCTAGTGAATATTCAGTTTAGTGAACTTTCAGTTAAGTGAACTATTTCCTTCGGTCCCTTGAAGTTCACTCAAGTGAGAGTTCACTGTAAGTGTTTAAATACTCAGATTTTTCAACATCTTCACAACTCATTGCATCAAAAAATTATGCAAAAGCCGCTTTGTGACAGTAACTGTGTGACAGTCGAGGATACTGCCTCAATGTGGTAGCTAAATACGGCTTGAACAACAGCTAGAGGGAGCCAATTTTCGTGCGCCGAATTATTAGTTCCACTTTGCTCTGTGGTTAAGGGGGGACGAGGGTCTTAACTAACTTTTTTATTTATGGATATAGTCTCATGAAATTTTGCACACAGATGTATTTTTCTCTTCTGATTCCAAATACGTAATCATATTTGAGCTGGTGGTCTTAAATCTTACAAAGTCTAGAATGTAATTAGGTAATTTCTTATGTAGCTTTTATGAATGTTCTCACTGCATTTTGTTCCATTTATTTACATGAATTGATAACCAGAGAGTTCCCATACCTGGTGACATTCCTTGTTTACTGTTAAAGGGATGTCATCGTGATATAATATGTCGAGAGTAAAAGGTCGCAGTATTTGACGCTGCAACTCATAAATAGCAATTTACAATTAGCTTAACATGTGGCCTAAACAAAAAAAGGAAGAATGTCATCGGGTATGGGAATTCGCTGGCTATCAATTGACGAATTAAGATCAACAAAATGCAGTGAGAAAGTTCATTAAAGCTGCACAAGAAATTACCTAATTACACTCTAGAATTTAAGATAACTTTTGATCAAAGACCACCAGCTCAATTATGACTATATTTTTGGAATCAGAAGAGAAAACCGCATCTATGTGCAAAATTTCATGAGATTCAAGCCATAAACAAGAAGGTCAGTTTTAAGACCCTCGTCCCCCCTTAAGAGAACTGCATCCAATGCCTCAGAGGACAAAATTTCTTGCACATCATTTGTTGATGCTAGAGAGTGGCGATTGTGGGCTTAGCATGGAGGAACGGTAATCTCACAAAGAAGGTGGCTATAACTTCAATACATTCTGCCAAAATTCAGCTGCAAGTTGTAGGGTTGACATCTCGGTGGAACTGGCACAGCACTCAAATCAATGCTGTATTTCTTGTCGCTTACATGTTGGGTAAACTACAGCAGTTCCAATAACTGTAGCACAAAAACAACAAAACTAAGGCCACTGTCGAAGAAATAGCTACAGCCACCTGATGCGACGCTATATGCACACAACATTCAGCTTAGCGAGACAGCATTCGCAACACAGAGAGTTGAACTGCGGGCACGCTGCATGTTGCCTTTACAATAACGGAACAAGAGAGAAACTTGGTGTGAAAGTAGTGCCACCATGCAAAACCTCATATTACTGCAGTGGGTGAACCATTTTAGGGCTACACAACTGCACAAAAAACCTCCACTCACTCAGGTCACGAGTTTCCTTGGGGAGCCAATCACAGTCCACATCACTGGAATTTGTAGTACCCATTTCCACCTTTTGCTTACTGGCTGGCTTCTTCTGTAAATAAAATGAAACAGCAGAGAAAAGAGTGCATATTCTAGCTTAGTGCTACCAACAGGGTTCGCAGCTGCATGCAAGCTAATTTGCAAAAGCCAGAAAGTTGAAATAACAGAAATGCCAAAGGCTTTGCACAATTGTCAGCAACTTATTTCAGGCATGGCTAGTATAAGCGGAGTTAGCTAAAATGTCTTCAACAGCACATATTGGCAATATTGCTCCGCTGCTTTGGACACACATTGTGTGCAGACTGGAGACCAAGAGGCCCTGCCACCTCGCCAACCTTAGTCTCCTGGCACAGTGTCTTCAGCTCGCCGACTGTCATTACATTATTACAGCAGTCACCGTATAAACGCATGTCAGGGCCTGTTGGCAGAATGGGGGTTAAGAGTCGCTGCTTGATGGAACCACGGTCAAGTCGACACCCGTTCCCACCACCGCAGACAGGAGTGCTGTCGAGTCAATGAGTTGAGTGATGGAAGGAAGATTACGAGTGGGTTTATTTACATTTTTACAAGCCAAGTGAACAGAAGTGAGACGACTCTGCCGCATTTGTTGTCGAGTTTTATACTGTTCTCGTTCCCTAAATTCCCTAGGTTGAGGACGCCCACACCGGGGTGGGAGGGGCCTAGAGCTTTAGCTTGTGCACACCAACACACCACCGCACTTATGGTCACGCCCCCATCGTGTGTTGAGTCTGAGGGAAAGAAGGTTGCCAACGAGGTAGCGTCGACTGCGGCAGGTGATGGTTTCTGGCCAGCCGAAGGTTGCCGCGGGTCACCGACATCTGTTCTTCATCAAATGACGCCCGCTGCTCAAGTCCGGAACGCGAGGTCACGAAAAGGCCGGAAAGTGGTCCCTCGTCCCTGGAGATGATCGCGAGGGTTGGGGATGATGCCCGCCAGCTCATTGCAGTGCTTGGCATGCCGAACAGCCATAAGAAACGAGGCCCTTTGTTCCCCGGCACAGTCACGGCAATTGGAGAAGATACCATCCGTCTCCCCACAGCACCGGCGGCGGTGTTCGACACGTGCAGACACTTCGGAAAGGGGGTCTGGTTTTGCTTAAACTTTAGCCCCTTCGTTTTGGTCCTGCACTCCGACCGGGCAAACTCGGTAATTGGAATCAGCTGTCACCTGGGCCCTCTACGTGCGGTCCATGACGGCAGGCCTGGGGGCCCCCACCCCTCGAGTTACTCGGAGCCACCAGAAAACACGTGTGTGCCGGCTGCTTCGAAGCGAGACTCGATGACGCCCATCTCAACAGGCCGCACTTTTTTTTCCGGATTCGAGGGCCTATTTGCCAACCATTGGGCCGCCAACAGTTGCTCGCAGGCAGAGCTGATCGCAGGCCACGGCACAAGCATTTAGAAGGCTATCGTCACATGGGTGATCGAAAGTCCGGGTGCGGCTGTTACATGGATTTCAAAACAAAATATTTCCTTCGGGAAAACAGGGTGCGGCCCGTACACGGCTGCGGCCCTTACACTCGTTTATACGGTACTTCGTGCAAGAGGTTTTTCCACAGCATGAGAGTGAGAACACTTGACGTTTGCAACCGTGACAAACAGCCATCAAGCACGAAATTATGCACAAGCGCCTCGAAAAGTGTCTTTTTGCTCCAGTGACGGTTCAGCAGAATTTGTCGCAGCTGTCATCATGCAGATGTGAGGCCCTCTGGCTCCTCCTGCATGCCTGCTGCAGTCACCTTTTGTTTCTTTAAATGCAGACCTTTGTTGTCATGATTGTGCGGATCTCGGAGGCTATAGGCTGTACTTCCACTCACTTGGAAATGGTGATCAAAGACACTTTTTCAGTGCAGATGACACAAGCTTGAATCGAGTGGCAGGAAAATCTTTATAAACACAATTTTTGCAGCAATAAAAGTCATTTGCTATTACATATTATCAATACGACTAGAAAGAGGCACAGAATTTTTATTGTGACCAAAATTAGCGTGGAGTGGTCCTCGGTGCCTTTTCAAGTCGATCACTTAGCTTTTAACTAGCAGCCACTTTTGTGCCTGCATCAAAAAAGATCATGCAAATGAATTCTGTGCAGTATGAACATTTGCTGGCACAGGTGAGTGTGTCGTTTCACAGCAAACAGTTCTTCATAATATCTCGCTCATAAGCCCAGACGAAGACAAGTCCTCTTGCTTGAAATATTTGCTTGAGAACTGAGGCTTCACTTTCACCAATGTTCATTTTGTACTCATAGCATTAAGGCATTTGTCCCATTCAGCAGCAGAATATGCTCATTATTGTTGCACAAGTTCCTTGAACACTCATGCCATATCAATAACAGCTTAACTGGATGTCGCAAATAGCTTTGTAGAGTAAATATTTCTAACGTATAAATGCTCAGAAGAGGGACAAAGGCATCCCTACCTATAGCCATATTACCACATTTACTCGCATAATGAATACACATTTTTTTCCGAAAAAAAAATAAAAAAAAAATAAAAATTTGGGACGTGTGTTCATTACGCAAAGTGAAATATTCAGAATAAGAGGCGGTAAAAACTGGACGAAAAAGTAGGCTGATATAAATAACTACTGCATCCGGCACAGCTCTTTTTGAAAATGAAACAAACGCACCTTTCAGCATAGTTTTCATGCCGGAGAGCACAGTTTCCAACACACTTAGGAGCCCATCACGCTGCCTAAAGAGAGCAACTCTAGTTCACTTTAACACGGCTTTCAGCACTCAGCGCAAAGCAAAACTACTACAAGTTCCAACAATCCTCAGTATGGCACACTGAACAGAGAAATCCTTTGCGACCAGGTGTGCATTGTTCTGGTTGTTAGACACCCGGCAAATCATTCTTAAAGACCGGTTGTTCTGCAGGGTGAGACATAGTAGTCTTTACGATCAATGGCTGGCGCCTTATATTGTATGCGTACTTGCTGGTGTTTAAGAAAAGGCAGCGGCTAACACTTCCCATCAGTAGCAGACTGCATGCAAAAAAAAATGGGGTGCATTCATTATGCGAATAAATAGCTACTATTTTGACACTTTTTAAACCGAACGTTGGTTCAACTTCAGGGGACGTTTAGAATTAAGCCAAGCCATCCTGAACACACTACTGCTGAACCAACCTAGAACAATAACTACGGTTACGCTTCCTTTCTTCTCAGGCTTCACGAAATAATTTTGGTCGGTAGTTTAGTATTGCTGACCACAGTATATTGTGCAAAAGCAGATTTTTTTTTTGAAGTGGACACCACCGCCACATACCTAAAGGCGCGATTAAGGTACCCACTGACCCAGGGAGCCAGTCATGCACCTTTACTTTCCTCAATATCATCGGAGTCTGCAACGCTGCCAATGCCAAGTCTCTGCCTCCTTTGACACATTTTGCTCCACTGCTGCGTTTCTGCCAAAGCATGCAGCGCACACCTCACTCACTACCGCCACATAGCTCCAAACACGAATGACATTTCCACTGAGCCAGGGAGAACCAATTATGCATCTTTCCTTTCCTTTCGTGACTGTCTCAAATTCGTGTCTACCAGCAGGTTTCGTAGGGTCGGAGGCTTATAGTGTTTTTTGCACACAGATGGAAGTTAATGAAGGGGACCACATGCAATGCCTAGCGCGAAAGTGCGGCAGTAAAACACGAGGCTTGATCGGTTGTGGCCACAGCACAGTGCTCTCATGCAGTGGCCAGCGAAGCTGATCTGCTTGTTCCGAAGTGGGTTCAAAACCCAGTTGCGGCAATATTTTTCCATAAGGTATCTAAGAGGCTTCAGACAAATACTGCCTGTACAGGATTGCTAGTGAAGTAGTGAATTCGCACTAAAATTAATCACTTACGTCTCTCCATCAAGTTCTTCATCGATTTCCACTACTTCGATTGTTTCATTGAAGACAGCATCTTGGAAGGCATTACCATCCTTGAAAGGATGTAAAAATAAAGCACATATTAGGCAACAAGCAACAAATTGTGCAGAAGAAAAACACTCAGGACCCTTAGGCAACTATACAGTCCCGGAATAACGAGCCTTCTGTTAAAAAATTCTCGCTACTGCTTTCTTATAGCAATGTTCTGCTCCACGTATGCAGGGGAGCATCCTGACCTATTCCCATAATGCACTCAAACATGGTCCTCATAAAGCGGCAGCACTTGCCCATCATGAATCGAAAGTAGCAATAGGCACGCAGATGCTTCAAGCAAGGTTGTTTTAATCACTTCACCGTGCATACTTTGAATATGAACTATTCCACACTAGCTCGCGATTCGTGCATTAAGCAGTATATATCAGTGGTTTTTAACTACTACATGCCTGTCAGGTTAAAAAAACCTCCGCCTGTGAAAAAATGATGCGGCATTTGGTGCAAATTATCATCTCAATCCCATTTCATAACGGCCCAACAAGGTAAAGAAAAAAATGAAATGAGGCTATACTCCAAGCCTTTTTTTTTTTTCTTTTTTTATGCTCTTGCTTCTCAGTTCAGAACCAGTCCTCTGGCATAAATGCACTGTACTAGCAAGACCTGCGCTATTATTAATGCGGTTTCAAGTTAACTGTGTTAGAGGTGGCACACGACTTGCACACAAAAAGTACTGTATTAGCAGAACTATAAGTCTACCTTTCTTTTTTTTCCATTTTGAAATTACGAATTTGGGGGGACGACCAAGAATCAAAACCAAAGCATAGCACCATTAATAAAGGTGAGACAAGCGAGATAGCAGGGATGCTATAGTGTGGTTCGTCATTCGGCTATTTTGCACGCTTGTTTGGAAGGTTTTTTCCTTTTTACTTTTACTGCACACTTGCCGCTCATGGGAGTGCTGATAGTTGATGGAAAGGCCGGAGTTCCAATCGCGGCGGCACCGCCACTCAGAACAGCAGCGCTTCTGGGGAGTGTTGTTAGCTGATGGAACTGCAGACACTGCTTACGCATAGTTTCTCTTTGGCTCTGTCAGCCACACTTGGCTTCACTGCTGGCCACGTTTTACCAGTGTTTACTGTCGCGCTTTGTCAATCATCATGAATGTTAAGACTCTGGTAAGCATTCGGAGCTTGTTCATGGCTACATTCAAGAGGTTTGGTTTATGGGGGTTTAACGTCCCAAAGCGACTCAGGCTATGCGCCCACCTGACTCTCTGCCACTCCCTGCCAAAGTTTGCCTCCCCTCTGTTTCAGCCAGGATATCACCAAATCACACTGGTGCCCTGATCCGCTCTGATCTCTTCCTGCTCCTTATGGTTACAGCTACCATTTAAAAATGTGACACCCTTTAGCACGCCATAATTCAAGGATTTCTCAAGGACCAACAGAAATACTAGGACTTTTAAGAGCCCTTGAAAACACCTTTTTTTACACTCAAAGGTTTTCAAGGACACATATGGAACCTGAAGTAAGCAACTATGCAGACAATAGCCGCCGCAGTGGCTCAGTGGTTATGGCGCTCTGCGGCTGACCCAAAAGACGCGGGTTCGATCCTGGCCGCGGCGGTTGAATTTCTACGGAGGCGAAATTCTAGAGGCCCGTGCACTGTGCGATATCAGTGCACGTTAAAGAACCCCAGGTGGTCTAAATTTCCGGAGCCCTTCACTACCGCATCTCTCATAGCCTGAGTCGCTTCGGGACGTTAAACCCCATAAACCAAACCAATCCAAACCAAACTTCATTAATAATAATGCTGCCCATTAAATCTACCCTTGCTGCAAGCATGCTCAAATACAGTAGAACCTCGCTGAAAAGTTCCTGGGTCATACACTCAAAATTGCAGGCAATAAAAATTTCCCACAGAGTTACACTGATTTTGTTCAGGTTAATACCCAAGCTCCCGTATAACATTGTTTTCTGGCAACTATTTTCAAAATTTCAACAAATACTGGTCTTACAATACGTTTAGTGATCAACAGCAGGTGCACAAACACAAGAGCGGGCTGAACTTGGGAACACGCGACACTAATGCATTCATCTGCCGCCACGACTTCCCTGCAGTACCTAGGCGCAAAGGGCAAAGCATAAAAAGATGAAGAAGAGTAAAAAAAAAACCAAGGCAGTGCCTTAACATACAGGGGGCCGTCTCAATGTGAATGAGACATGAAGAGAAGAAACACAGCGGATTCTTTGCAGTGCGTAAGGGCAAGAGGGCAAAGCATCACAAGACTACAAGATACGCTTACACACAAGCAGCCCCAGTCTGGGGAACGCAGCATGAAGGGACACTGCAACATCCAGTCACCACAGCAGCTTCCCTGCAGTGCATTAATGCAAGGAACTGACGCGTATGAAAGCAACGAGGAAGATATCCCGGTTACTTACACCACCGCTGTCAACGGACCGGATGCGTTGCAAAGTTTCTTCCGTCCTAAGGACAACGTAAATATGGGCTGAACTGCGTTAACACTAGAAAAGTGTCTTTTCAGACCTTGTGCCAAGAAATGGTAATCGACATTCTTATGAAGTGAAATTGTAAATAAATGCCCTTGTACCTCTCAACAGTTATATTTTTCAAAATCTTAGGCACTTCCAATTATACGTTATCCCAGAAAACAAGTTTTTCCTGCATTAAAGAACAATAAGTATCAATGAGGTGCTTCTATACATATCTTCTGTGTTTCACCTTTGACTAATCAGGCATTACCTTCACAAGCGAAAAGACAATGCAGCAAGATGCGATACTTACAGCTCCTCTGTACCGAAGATCCACAGCCAAACCAAAGGGCCCAGCACTGAAGCTCTCACTGGTGAAGAAGCTGTAAGACAGCGTGGCCTGCTGCTTGGGCTTTACCACCCTGTTGCAACCAATGGTAGTGAACTAGAAGCAAAAAGAAATGTGTTATCAATTAAAGTCCCTTTTAAAAGAGAAAAATCAGCCCACTGCATGTATCAAAATAGGATAATGCACAGGCTGTAGGATAAAATCTTAGTAATAAATCCCATCCCAGACACTTCATTTCAGTCAAGTTCTTAGGACCCAGTGGAGGTGTGTCATGAATTAAGGTGGATAAAGTAGGGAGAGAGAGAACGAAGATGATAAAGAAGAGAAGAAGGTTTATAGAAGAAGGAAGAAGGCAAAAGAGACGGCGAAGAATAATAATTATAACAGGACTCGTGGATCATGGTCAGAAGAGAAAGACAAAGCCTTGGGCAAACTGTTCCAGACATCAGTGGTGTTACAAGAAAGCAAGCAGGCTTTGCAGTGTCCCGAGGCCCACTGACCAGGCATGGATGTCACTGGCTTTCATTCCAGTCCTTCCCACCCACCGCACACCCCCGTCAAGGAAACGTTATGACCTGCCAGCTGCAGACATTAGTTGCTGCTACGAGGGATCAATGGGTCTAGCACCGTGCTACTGCTCATGTGGCACAGACCCACATACCACCACCTCTGCGGGGACCTTATCATTAGAACTAGGTACCTGTATGTGTTCACCGATATGGCATAGCATGTTGAGGCCTCAAGGTTCTTTTTTCCATGCGAGCCAGTTTGTAGGACTTTGGTTTCAAGCATTAGTACTTTAATCTGCCTTTTTCATACGGCTGTTCAGCACATGCACACCTCTCCTCCACCCTCTCCTGGGCTCCACCGGTTGAAAACAAACTACCAGTTCTAGCGCAAATATGCAGTTCATGCCGGTGACAGGTGCAAGCGACACATGGTGGCAGCTGACATGCATCTCTGCACTTTGCGAATTGTCTGTCGTATGAAATGCTTTGTCCCCTGTGCAACCACCTGATCTGTCTCTTCAGATTATAATCCGCTCACACAAAGAATGAAGCTTAGCATCTTTGTGACATTTGATGGGAGGCTCATCAAAAATAGTCACAAAGTTGGGAAGCCTTCTGCACGAGAGTGAGCCATAAGCTGAAGAGTCGGCCAAGTGATTGTATATGGAATGAAACATTTTATATGACACACAATTCACAAAGCACATATATATGCCACACCAAACGAAGAAGAAAACTGCTACTGACAATAAGCCAATGAAGTCCTAATGCTTGAAACCAAATGTTTAACAAACTAGCGCGGGTAGAAAAAGACACGTGACTCTACTTGCTGCGTTGCACTGCTGAAGATGTACAGGTACCTTTTTCCAGTGACGAGGCTCCGGCAGAGGTGGTGCTAGCGAGTCTGCACCAAGTCAGCAGTTCCACGGCACTGGAAACGGATTTCTAGTAGTAACGACAAAGGTCCATGGCCAGCAGTTCACCGCATCAATGACCGGAGGCACTCACATCGGGCCTATGTTGTGTTGACACGAGTCTGTGCAACGGACCAGCACAGAAGCGAGTGGCATCCACGCCCGGCTGTTAGGCCTAGGGACATGACGAAGACAGCTTGCTCCCTTGCAGCACCATTGACATTTGGAACAGCCTGCCCCCAGGGCAAGCCACCTCTTCTCTCACAGTGCAACACTACTTAAGGGCATGTTTCCCGATTCTGTGGCATTGGAGACAATGACACAGAAGACTGACAGCGAGGGAATGAGAAGAGGAAGGCTGAGATGCCCTGTTACTGAGCTCGCTGAACACAATACAGTAGACTTGAACATCAAGGGATCAGAAATTCTGTTCACCTTATCAGAAGTGCCTCAAAAAAGAGAGAGAGAGGAGATATGTGAGCATGCTATGCATGTCGAAATGTGTGTTACATGAAAAAAATAGCTGACCACTTAGCGTGGTTAGGCCAAATGTGAATTAGGTGAGCACTTGGGTTTTAACTTCGGTTCGAGGCTCGGTTTTCAAGGTCAACCAGGGCTTCAGACAAAGACTGCCAAAAATGGTGAGTGGGGGCTCCGCCTTAACTGTATCACCTGATAGCTTTAATAGGTTAATGCCCGTTTATGCAGAACTGGTCATTCTACTTTACACTCTTGACCGCTGGGAGACCTCATACCACTGCTGGCACAGTGGTGCAGCGGTTACGCAATGCGCCACGGCTCTGTGATGGCAGCTGCTGCCACTGGCGAGGCTTGTGTGACCCAGCTTGCTCTCCCTGAGCAATCCACGTCGCCAGACAGACAGTGGTGAAATCGGTGAGTGCAGTTCTTTGTGCTAGCGCAGTAAAAAATAAATACAACGACCCTGCCGTGAGAGGATAATTGCAAACGGAACATAAATGGCATTACGCATGAAGTAGGCTAAACACTCAGGGCATGGAACACGTTATCCTTCTTAAAAATCGCACTGGGCTAATTTTCTTCTTTTCAATCTTTTTCGCTCTCTTTTAGAGAGACTTCTACTTGTTATTTTTTGTTCCCGGCAATTTCTGAGGCTCCAACTGCTCTGAAGGTGCCGCCCACCTGGGCAGACGTGCATCTCTCTCTTATCTCGATCCTTCTGCAGTGTAGCCGTTGTCAACTTTACGGGCAGGTGCACCATGTGCCTCAGTTACAGTTAAGTACGGCTCCAAACTGTTTAAGCTCTAAGTCAACCAATGATCTACTCCACCCATATACGCCTTTTAGTCTGCCGGTGTCAATGTGTCGCAGGTGACGCATGCACGGTACAGAGATCTGCAATCTGCACCCCACCCATGCAATAGCAAAGGTGCCTTGCAAGACAGGTTCCCCCCACAACGCCGTGAAGTTGGGCAGAAGTCTTCCTGTCAGGGTGTGCTCACTGCAGGGAAGCTTTTTATATACTTTTCCTTTGTTCGACAGTGTTGCACAGACGCTCCGCGAATATCGTTGCATGGGGTTGCTGGGGTTCGCAGTTGCTATGAACGTTCACGTCTTAACTGAATCACGCACGAAACAGTTTGTCTTTAGAAGACTTTCTTAAAAAAAAACACTGAATCCCAATGGGAACCAACCACATGGTATCGCATTACTCATCTTACCCGAGAATTTGTCTTAACCAAGTTCGTCTAAACAGGAGTCTAGTGTATCTGTGTGCAGCAGAAGAAAGCAGCACTTGCGCAAACTGCCGCTCGCTCCTTGGGTCTGTGGTATCCTTGGTGCATTGTGGCACACGAAACATTACGGCAAAAACGTGAAAGCGAGAAAACTCTGCTTCCATGCCGTGAGAGCAGAGGCTCAACGAGAAGGTCCCACAAACTGCTTTTGCAGAATGTCGCGTTACACAGCCGTGACTGTCGGCTAATTTTTTTGCAGCCCTTGCTTTGTCTTTTGCTTATTCGACACTAATATTTGACTTAATCTTTATCTGTCGTGCAGTAAGTCGTGTTCAGGCGTCACATTCCTCTTCTGACCATGTTCCATGAGTCCTTACTGCTCCACTCAGTCTTCTTTCTCCGTCTATAAACCTCCTTATTTCTCTTCATTTTCTTTTTCCCTACTTAATTCACCCAACTCATGATAAGGTGCTTAGGCTGAATTTCAACAGGCAACTCCACACTTCCAGAAATAACCCTTAAATGATCAGACAAACATACCTTCCTGCATGTGCAGGCTTCATTGCACTAGCACGTCATGCTGACATCAGCTTTGTTTGTCCATTCTCCATAGAAATTGATGCTGCAGCTTTTTCTCGCTATGTTGATGCGAGTCCGGCTGCATGAAATGAATTTTTTGCTGAGAAATTGGATTTAAAATATTCCCCACAAACTGATTTAAACTCATGATATCCACAGCGAAAAAGTCTCAGTGATAACAATTTGGAAGTGTATGCCTGGCCTCAGGGGACCGTTTGAGAAAAAATGTCTCACTGCACCGCAATTTCCCTGCGAGAATGACCGGTGGTGGCGATATCTACAGTTCGGCTTTTAGCCATTTTTAGCTTTCAACAGCTCCATTTGCATGGAAGTAACCGCCTCGTCACTGAAACACACCAACCCATCGATACAGGCCAACTTTGATCTGTGCTCAGTGTTGATGTACTGAGCATGCTGGTAATGTTGAACTCATTTCCCTTGTCAAATGCTGCGCAGCTAGTTATGCTAAAGACATGATTTGTGTAGATGGCCCACTCCTGCAGAAGATTTGGCCATCTAACTAAATTTAGTGTCAGAATACAATTCAAGCTGGATATAGCGAAACTGAGAAGAGTGCAATTTTTCACTACAAGAAGTTTTCATGTTATGACTCAAAAGGTCAGTGCAGAATGAAAACTAAAAAGGGAGAAGCACTCAATTGCACTCTGGCAGACGCGGTGACACAGGAAACATCGTTCTGAGCCGCACTCCTGTTCCTCACAGGTTGGTGTCTTTCCGTGTACTCTAAGTAGTTTTCTGTCATTCCTCCGCATCCCTGCTGCTGCCAAAAGTGTGTATTTTGCTTTGAATGATGAGTGATGATGACTGCCTAATGTGTGTAGCGTGCAATGTAGAGGTCGACAGCGAACGTTACCTAAGATGTAATGAGTGTGAATACGTCTACCACTTAGGAAAGTGTTGCGGCACCTCAGAAACGCAATATATTGCAATGAGGGAAGTGACACGAAAGACATGGCGATGTCAGACATGTCGTGTTAGCAAATCAAGAGGTAATGCGAAAGGAAAGCACAAGGCTGACGCAGCTGAGAGCAGTGTTGCGCAGCAGAATGAGGACAGGCCTGACATCAGCTATGTCTTATACGACATTCAAGAGAAGCTCAGCGCTCTCATGTCATTGAAAGACACTGTTGAAAACATTGAAGCATCTGTACAGCTAATGCCGGATAAATATGACAAAATTCTTGCTGACACCGCGCGTCATGAAAATGAGATAAAGGACATCAAGAACAGAGTCCACGCGCTAGAAGCAAAGACAGACATTGCATTGCCGTCCGTACAGGAGCAACTGAATGATTGGGAATGGCGGAACCGCAAGCTCAACCTAGAAATACACGATATCAAGGAAACAGAAAATGAGGACCTGCTAGCAAAAGTAAATGATGTAGCGCAGTCACTGGAAGTCACACCCCTCTCGAAAGCAGATATTGTAATAGTTCATCGACTGCCGTCTAAGCCAGATAAGACGCCCGGTGTTATCGTACGGTTTGCTGCACAAGACAAGCGGGACGAATGGTTTCAGAAAAGGCATGCGCTAAAGACATCTGGAACTTCAGTTTACATTCAAGAAAACTTGACTAAGCATTGCAGGGCTCTTCTTTTGGACGCGAAACAATGGGCGAAAAGCCACAACTTCCAGTATGCATGGCACAGGAATGCAAAGATCTTTGCCAGGAGGAGAGATGGCGAGAATGCGTGGCGCGTCAGGACAGTAGGTGGCCTGGCAATGATGGAACTGTAGTTTCCATGGTTGTGGTTTGGTTAAGCGGATTCTTTTTTCTTTGAATGCCAGGTGAATGTTACATAGATCCAGATAATATATACAACTTTCATGGTGCAGGTTTCCAAACTTCGTTTAAGGTATTTCACGTGAACACGCAGTCGGCAAGAAAAAAGTGTAGGTGAAATCATCTTCAAATATTCAGAGTAAACCCCCGTTGCTCGGAGTCACACAAGAAGAAGCCATTAAGTCATCGCCCTGATAACGAGACTGTGGCAGCCACTGCCACCATCTCTGTCTGCCACAGCTCGCACGGTACCACTATGCGTGGGGTGGAGAGAGTGGAGGAGGCAGCGTAGTCAGAGGCCTCTTCCCACAAGCGCCCTCTCTCAACATGGCCGGCTGTCATCGCCCTGATCAACCGACAACTCAAGTCCCCAGCGCTCTCCACCCACTCCTGGCATACAGCATCGGTCAGTGCCAGAATCCCGCGAGCAATCGAGTGGCAGCGATGGGTGCGCATTGCTCGTACCGTGCCTTCTTTACTACGTCCTGTTGTTTCGGGCTGCTTTTGAGCATGAACTGTTGCAATGCCACTCGGTGCAACGTTACAAAATTGACAGCTCTGGAGACTGCTGCATTTGCCACAGAGAGGTGTTGACAACACTGCAGCATGGCGCATTGCGTCAACTGCATTCGCTCATTGAAATCATAGACTTTCCTATAGTGGTGTTTGTTTTTACTGTTGAGAAACTTTCTCATGGTTCCGCACAATTACAAGTACCACAGCACCCGCTGAGACATAGTTGGAATACCGAGTTCATTATATATAAAATTAATCACCACAAACCTCTGTTACAAGGAGTTCACAAATACAAACGCTGCAATGAGTGCATCATTGGGGAATTGGGAACTTCGTAATATTGACGAATTCATTACATGGAGCTTTGTTGCATCCAGGCACGAACTGCTAGCTGCCTGTACATTGCCAAATGCCGGGACCACCAGTCGCAGGGTGCGCACTGCAAACAGTGAGTGGCAGCGCATCCCGTACATTGGTGACGCCGTGACCGCCAGTTGTGCGGAGCGCACCGCTAGCACTGAGCGGCAGTGCGTGGTGTATGCAAAAACCCGTCAGCCAAAAACACATTTGCGCAAATTCTGCATCTGAATTTAGTTTGTTTCGGAAGATAGGAATAATTTTTGCCACCCCGTGAGATTTGTACGATAGCGATTCTACTTTATGAGAATTGCATGGCGTATCTGTAACCTGGATGCAAGAATATACTGCACCCGCGCTAGTGACTCACTTAATGTAGAGACGAGCCGCTGACTGGCGTGTTGGCAGCACACTGCTTGCTGGGCGCTGCTAGGCCTAATCTGCTTCGTAAGGAAGATGCAGTAGAGGGTGCTTTGGAACTAGCAGCCTATCTTAAGATGTCTAATCCTGCTGCCAGTACACTATGAATACAGTAACCGCTCATTAAAATTATGGTACAGTCGGTTTCTGCAACGCCTCCAGCAGCGAAGCACGCAGGTTGGTTTCACCCCATGACAGGAAAGTGGCGCAGAAATAGAGCACAGGAGACCAATGCCACCCTGAAGCACACCCCACGTTTGCGCCACTCACCCACCTCGGTCTGTAAACACTAATCGAAGAGCGTCGTTAGGGAAAGCGCCACTTGCAGGTGCGCAGCACCAATAAATATTGGAATGACCACCACAATTTGAGTTCGATATACTGTGTGACTTGATATACTTTGTGAGAGTCGACGGCACTGGCCAATCATGGCGAGATAAAGCAAACATGCTGAACACAGGCCCAGGTCAGACGCGCACTTCTTATGCGAGGCAAAAAGAAAGAAAGAAAGAAAAAAGAAAAAAAAAGGAATGAAAACTGACATTCAGAAAAATCACAAGCAACTATAGAATTATAATTTCCCTATGTGCAACGCAAATCTGCAGCAGAACATTTAGCTGCAAAATGATGTGTTGCTCCATTCACTGCACAGAGTAATTTACCTCCAGGATCCCCATACCTGGTGCTTATTCACAAATGAGCTTCTGCTGAAAGCATTCCACAGGAAAGCAAGAATTCAGAGGCACAAGGAAGATCACAACCAACTAACTTGACTGGAAGTTCTGAGGCTTTGTGAACAGCAGGTAAGTATCGCCATGAGGGGAGGGTTTCAGTGGTCCACCTGATGTGCTGTCATCACCTTCATCTTCATCATCCTGCACAATTTTCACAAAAGTGTACAAGACATAGAAACTTGCACGCTGGTGACAAAGGCCCTCTCAAATTAAATATTAGAAAGCTTCCAATACCATACCACAGATGTGCACCCAGCTGATGAAACATGCACTTAACAGGACCCTTAAAGGGTACCTGAAGAGGGCGTTAAAGGTTGGCTATAGAATGCTAGCATTACGTAGAGTACAGGCCACCGAGCGTTCATGCCACATACGAGACCTCAAAATCGAGCTGATAATCTACAACACAATTTTAAAAACTCCCGCTTCCGCGCCTTGCGGCGACCAGCGGTGCCGAGCTTTCACCCGAATCCACGCGCATTGCGTCACGTAGTGCTGTTTAGTTTTTTAGGACCAAGTTGCATTGCCGAGGGTGCACTCTGTAGTCTGCCTCTATGGTAAGACATGGTATGGCATGGTATCATGCAACAAACTACCACCACACAGTTCAAGTTGTATATACCAAGACCACTCGTTGCTCCAGTAGCACTGTGCAACTAAGCAGTTTCTTGGGTTGCTCAAGCCGTAACAGCTGTTTTAAAGTAGATCAACTCTTAATACTACAGCAGTTGCTCATGTATGCTGACATGAGAAAATGCATTTAGAATTGCATTGAAAGAATCAAAACTATAAGAAAGGATACATGAAAGATGCCCCACGACTCATACACACGTCTCTGGGGCTACAAAGCTTATTCATGTGATGTGGATTTTGCTGTTGAATGCACAGGTGGTCACATCCGTCGTAGCTACATGAGTGGGCTAATCTGGTGGTCCGGAATACTCCAAGCAATGCCGGGAAGGGTGAAAGTATATGCTGGCACCCTCTAGTTCCCGTCTTCTGGGAACCAGCTGGGACGGCCCTCTAACTCGGCAGGGTTGCCTTGTAGGAGCCTCCAATCAACAACCTCTACACTGGACACCCATCAGAAAAGAGCTAGAGGCTGGCCCTGTACTCCTCAGAATTACATTTTGCCATATTCAACAGTGTCAAGTTAAACTGCATACGACAGGTAGACCACAGTGTCAGCCTACCCCCACCGCACATGCATGCGCAAGAGTGGATGCCAGTTTAAAGCAGGCAATTGCCAATGATGTACTGTTGGCCACAGCGCCGTGGGCCTCGACACCACGCTCTGTGACGGCAGATGGCGCAGCAATACAGTTTTGTCTTGCACCGCCACGCATCGCAGATCCCACAAACTTTTGTGGCTGACAGTACGGTGAAAAAGGGTAGAAGGTACATTGAATGACTGAAGTATGAACTAAATAGTCTCTACTACATTAAAATATTTTCCTGCCACCTCTGCATAACCTGCAGTAGAAAAATATCACTCGTACATTACAGCATCAACTCTTCAAGGCATATGGTGAACATAAGCACTATTTCAACGCTGTAAAAGTAATCTATGTTTATATTCCAGAATACACTGGTATGTTTCCTGGCGGTGCAGCTTGAAAAGGTCCAGGGAACTTGCACACGCAGCAGCAAAGGTTGCATTTTCATCAACTGGTTGAGCATGTGAGACCTCATGCAAACCACCTGATGACAAGAGCACAATGCGAGCACTCGCAAAAGTTTATGAGCACACAAAATAGGAAATTATGTCCCAAAGTTGCACTATAAGGGACACTGCAATGAACGGCTGCAGAAAAGTTTTTGTGAAGACGCATTCGTTTAACATGCACTGAAACTGTGGCAGCCTTTTGATGGTCAGCAAAAGAATGCCTTGGCTACAAAAAGCTGCCATATCAAGTGGCCTTGTTTCAAACAAACAAACAGACAAATTTGATTTCAAAGATGACAGCACAAAAGGACAGCACGGTCATTGCTACCATATTTTAAAAGTTTTTACAGAAAAACAGCGACTATACAGCGACTATATGTGCAAATGCCGTAAGCAGTTCTTGGACACTAATACTGCGAGGGAGAAGTTGCACAAGGCTTGAACACGAATTAGCTGATGAATTCTGCGTGAAAAAAACATAAAAGACCACACAATGGCGCTCCAGGCACCGTTACAGTTAACAAGCGGTATATGAGCACTGCTACCTATGGTTAATTAAAGGGTAAGCTCAAAACAAAGTCAGTGCCACTAACCTGTTCACTCTCTGCTGCTTCTTGCTGCTCAGAGCCACTTGGTGCAGCATCTTCAACAACATTGTTGAGGATTTGCGGGGTCGCAGCGGAGCACCAGAGCAAGACGACCAGCGTGGCAGGCTTCCAGTTCCGAACAGCCCGTGCCGGGCGTGCGCTCCGAGCACGCGCTGTCCATCTTTATTTTCCTCTATCGCGGCAACGCCGATCTCAGCGCCTGCGCTTTATAGCGTCGCCGGGCGCTATAGGGCCCCCCGCCTAGACGGGACGTCGAAATGTGCGCGCCGACGGGGTAGAGATGGAGGTCACACGATGGAGTGTCCGGTAAGTCCATGTCAGGGGCCGGGAAGAGCCGTCGGGTGGAGTGCGCGAGCTCAGGTGGACAAGCCTGGCTGCTGCGCAACGGGCGAATGATGCAGGGTGCCGAGCTGGACAAGGATATTAGGGCAATGGAGGCCATGGTCGGGCCGTCACCGACTGTAGTGCTGCCCGCTGGCACAAGTGTCATTGGTGTTGGACCGTTGCAGCTGATGTCGGCGGGAAGCTGGCACACAGAGTACACCGTCACAAGCAATGGAGTGGCCGAAATGGCTCCTTGGACAGATGTGGTCTTTATCGTGTTGTCGTGTCGCTGCTGTAGCACCAGCTTCAAGTCGTCCAAGTAGGTTGCAATGGCTGGCTTACATGGCTCAGGTGCCTCTGATGTAGGGCGCGAGCAGTGCGGGCCGGCCACTAGGGTTGGGAGTGTGACAAGCAGGCTTGGTCGTTGTCGAGGGCTCTTTAGCATCAGCGGGCGGCGGCTTCAACCTCACAGCAGAGGCCTGCAGAGCTGTTGGCGGTAGTGACGAGGTAGATGGAGATGCCGGAAGGTTCGGCACGGCTGCTGCCGCAGAGTCGTCCTTGGCTGCAGGAGGCTCTGGCGACAACGCCACTGAAGCGCAAGGAGGCAGGGCCAGAGACGCGGGTAGGATAGTAGTGGGAGCAGGACACGAGGTGAAGCGCGTGCGGATCCCACCTGGTGTGGCGTCGAGAGGGACGGCCGGGCTGGAAACGCTGTGCAGGAGTGGCGGCGAGGGGCTGCTGAGGCGGGCCGGGTTCTGATGAAAGGTGAGTGGGCGCGAGCGAGGCCGGTGCAGGGCCAGAGGCTGGCGGCGGCGAAAACGGGTCCGCTGCGTCACAGAGCGGCGGCGGAACATAGTAGGCGCCCATGTCAGCCAAGACGGCCGCACGCAGCTCATCGTATGGCCGGCAGCCGAAGGCAGAGTAGGTGAGCTGACGCAGGAGGTCGGGCGGGAGGATGTCGCAAAGGACTGCGTGTTTAAACGGCTGGATGGTGATGCCGTTGAGGTACATCGCAGCCTCCAGTTGGGCGAACCACCCGCCAACGCCTGCAGGCCGGAACGCTGGGAGCGGCAGGTCGAAACTTGGGTCCTGCCAGTACGCCATGCTAGGATGCCGCTGGGATAGAAGGCACGGTTCGCCGGGTCACCACTGTCAAGGATTTGCGGGGTCGCAGCGGAGCACCAGAGCAAGACGACCAGCGTGGCAGGCTTCCAGTTCCGAACAGCCCGTGCCGGGCGTGCGCTCCGAGCACGTGCTGTCCATCTTTATTTTCCTCTATCGCGGGAACGCCGATCTCTGCGCCTGTGCTTTATAGCGTCGCCGGGCACTATAACATCATCCTCCTTTTGTGCTAGTGCATAGGGTGGGCCTAAAAAAAATACACATTAAAACAAGGTCACTACTGCAAGACACGTTTTTACGAGTGGTTGAAGACTGTTACAAATGGCTGCCTAGAACTCCTAGGCCGCCTAGGCTCCTAGAACTGATAACAAGGTACTGGCAATTTCAAAATAAGCTGCCAGGCTCTTCTTTCAAAGAATAAGGTTCACTCTCACAAGGATGCTTACAAGAAACGAGGTTTAATATCTTTTTTTTTTTTTCCTTCAGACTTTCGTGCTTTCGGAGCCTTCAGGAAAGAAATCTGAGAATACGAATTGAGTATTCAATCACTTTCTGAGAAGTTTTCAGACCTACAACAACAGCTTACAATAGGGTCTGCCAAACGCTGCTCACTGGTTCGCCTCAATTCGCACAATTCGTGGCAGGTGAGAGTGCCATTCACTACAGCTGGCTGCTGGTGCTTTCAGAGGTCAAATCATACCTCTTTTGCGACACACAGTTAGATAAGCGCGAAATCAGCCCGCCATATATATACCACAAGTTCAACCAAGAGTGAGCTTGCCAATCTAAACCGACGACATCAGGGCTGACGATAGCATGCGGTGCTTACTCGCTGGTCGGCAGCAATAATTCAGTTGATGGATCAAAGGCGATATATTATACAAATCAGCATTTAGTTGCCTGAATCGATTCCTGTGCTCAAAGTGAAGACTGCCCCAAAAATTCGTCGAGTTGCAAGACGTACCCTTATCCACCAGAGATTACAAGTGAACTCTAGAACAACTACCAAGCAAAATCACGTCAACTTTTTCAGGTAGCTTATAGTATAGAAACATTTAGTTACTCTGAATAACCACCACATAACAATCTAAATTAGTGGACCCATGTTAAACACACCTTGAAAGCTGTACTTGATTGTACTTGAATGCACTTGAATGTACTTGAAAGCTATTGTTACCATTGGTACTAGGGCGAAGTTGACGCTCTATGCCAACGACACAAGAATTTTTGTGTTTATGATACCTGTGAAAAAACTGTTTAGTACAGCCAATTCAATGTTGTCAAAACTAGGTGTGTGGGCCAGCCAATTACTCTAAAACAAAACAGATTATCTTTTGTGCTAAAGAAAAGCATATTGCATCGGCTCTCAAACTTATCTTGAACAACAATAACATAGAAACAGTGCCTGAACTTAAACTTTGGGATCTGCGCTTGTTGTGTTATCTTCTTGTCCTTGTCTTTTTGTGCGCAGTACCCCCCCCTTGTATTCACCTTTGGGAGCTGTATTTACTCAAAATATGTACTTGGACAAGTGCATAGATTATATAGCATCCAAACTTGCCTCAGTGATGGGCGCTCTATACAAAGAGAGATTTTCTCCAAAAAAAACTATGTTGCTGCTGCACAATTCTCTGCTCTTATCCCACTCAAGTTACTGTGCTATGGTCTAGGGGAACGACTACAACAAACAACATACAAAACCTTGCCACGTTACAATGCAAAATTATTGAGTTGTAACACACTTGCCATATAATAGCAACAGAGATTAACATTTCCGAATGTTAGTATTAATATAGGCAGGAGACATCTACACCTAATATTTGTATTCAGCACTGATAACAGAATGAAAAGAAAACAATACTATGCTAACGAGCCTAGCAGAACTTCCCACCCCTCAGCCGCCGCGGTGGCTCAGTGGCTATGGTGCTCGGCTGCTGACCCAAAAGACGCGGGTTCGATCCCGGCCGCGGCGGCTGGAATTTCTTTGGAGGAGAAATTCTAGAGGCCCGTGTACTGTGCGATGTCAGTGCACGTTAAAGAACCCCAGGTGGTCAAAATTTCCGGAGCCCTTCACTACGGCGTCTCTCATAGCATCAGTCGCTTTGGGACGTTAAACCCCATAAACCAAACCAAACCAGAACTTCCCACTGAACAATACTCAAGTCATGAGACATGAAATCCAGAACATTGGAAGACTTTTCCTCACCGCACAAATTATGCGATGCAAACTCTACGTTACAACATTCTTCAGCTATTAAACACCAACCTAAATAATAAAACTGATGCTTCAGCCTGAGTTTAAAACAGCTTAAAGGTGCCCTGTGATGCAAACCAAGCATGAGGTCTTTATTCTTTGTATGCAAAGTAGGAAACGTTGTGATGCTTGGAAGGCCAAAGAGATTGCCAGAATGGTAATATTTAAAACTTTAAGGATCCCCAGGTGGTCGGAGCCCTCCACTACGCCACCTCTTTCTCGCTTTCTTCTTTCACTCCCACCTTCCTCCCTTCCCTTACGGTGCGGTTCAAGTGTACACCAAGATGCCAGACAATTACTGCACCATTTCCTTTCCTCAGAAACCAATTTTCATTTTCATTCTATTGTAATCTTCTCTAAAAATGCTTGTTTCGAGCCAATGGTGCCGCTACGCTGCGGCCATTATCGGCAGTAGGAATGAGAGGGAGCTGCCTTTCTGATGGGTTGGGCGTCCAGTTTGAACCTAGTTTTTTTATACTCACAAAATGAAACTAAAATCTGTCTCTGAGTGCTGTAAGCTTTTCGCATGCTACAAAAACTAAAAAAAAGCAGGGAAAGCTAATCGAAAGCTAATAAGAATAACGCTAGAAACGACACTTTCAATTTCGCTGCACACAAAGATCAGGGAGCTTCCTTAGTAGTGTTAGTCACCTTTGGCCTGTCTACAGTGTATACACAGGGGGTGGGGATGGGGAGACAATGCTGTGAAAGCAACAATTGCAGACAAGCAAGCCTCTGCTGCCTCTGTGCTAAGCGTGGTTCTGATTGGTACCAGCCAATTTCAGCAATGGGTGAGTGAAATGGGAGAGTGAAACGCGTTTTCATCTGATCTTTTGGAGTTATTCTAAGTGGAGTAACTTTCGTTTGCATGCTCTGATTTCATTAAATCTTTTTTTGCACTGGTCTCGGGAACGCGTGAGGAATCCATTTCATCAGATTATCTGGCACCGAGGAAAACACCCTGGTGCCCCTTTATAAGGAAGGCTTTTTAAACCACACTACAGTTTTGAAAAATCTTGCTATTCCAATCAATTCAGTTTTCACACAGGAGTGACTATAGAGAGCACGTATGTCAAGGTATATATTCAATAATTGTTTGATAATCCGACTACCCTCAGTGACTGTTAGATTTTTTTTCCCCTCACACTGATTTAAATTGCCATTACCTTCATATAAGTTCCTTTTCGTGCCATTTTTTCAGAGCTGCCATTTATATGTATACATGACTAGAATACTCCTTTTTTTACTTCGTATTAATGCATCCTACTTACATTGTCATTTTTGTCAAAACTGATGTTCTAATGTATTCATCCTCATTATCAGCCTGACTACGCCCACTGCAAGACGGTCATCTTGCATATTTAATGTATTATGTAACCCTATTTCGTACTGCTTAGGCTGTGCTTAAGTATTCTGTTGCATGACCCACAGTTGTTTGATGGGGACGACGTCTATGCCTCATTTTACCACGTCCGCACTAGGTCTTATGGAGATCAATTCATAGTTCCAACCCCATCTTGTCACGATTCAACATTCTGAACAACTGAAAACAGTACCCACACTCTAAACAATGTGCTGCTGCCTAGGATTCTCTTGCCACACACTTTACAGCATAAGACACCACTGACCCTTATTTTGGATAAATTCTGCAGCCGCTGGCATAGCGGAACCACTTTTCACAGCAGCACTCAATTTTAGGTATTATTTTTTAATTCTTCCACCAGACATGCACACCAACTTGCCCCTAACCAATCAACTTTCTGTGCAACTTTTGACACCCCGGTTCTTCCCCAGAAAATTTTCTTCCGCATGCACTGGCTCAGGCCGACCCATGCCTTGTAAATAAAAGGTTCTGGAAACACCCAAGCCGTCCTAAAGCAACATCCACGTTGTAAGATTTCAATATGATGCAGGATATAAGTGAATATGAAACAAGACAAAGTACGTATACGTTGTTCCCCCTTTGTAGTGTAGTACGTTCCGCGTGGCAGCTGGGCATTAGTCATTGGTATCGCTATATAATCGGACACATATCTTATCAATCGTAGCACATATCGTAACAACTGAATGAAGGCGTTTCGCGCGCCAGGTAAGTTAAAAGGCGGGAACAATTATAGAAGTATATTTTAAAATAATTTAAGAGCACTGCCAGGTAGCGGAACTGAGACAAGAAAAGAAGTTAGCCTGGTGACGACGGAACGTGCACATGCGGAGGCGGTGGGAAAGCTCCGCCCATCTTTGCAGATGCAGGCGAAATGTTTTTATATATCCCCCACCGCACAAATCTCTCAGCAGAGAGGAAGCTGTCACTTGGAGACAATTACAAACAGGCTCTTTCCCAAACCTACATATACTAAACAAAATGCACCCTACGATATACACGAACAAATGTCCCTGGTGCGACGAAAAACCTACACTATACCACATCTCATGGGCCTGCCAAAACATAGACGTGGTCCCCAAAATACAAAACCCGAGTGCGGAGCAGTGGGAGACTCTGCTGTCCAGCGACCGCTGCGAAGACCAACAAGGTCTGGTACAGCGAGCTGAACGGGCGGCAGTGGCCAGCGGAGCCCTGGACTGAGGGCAACCGACCACTGATTAGAGGCGGACGACTTCGACAGAGAAGGCTCCTGGGGGTAGAACCAAGACGTCTCTGAAGATGCCCCCAAACCGCAGGAAAAACCATTAGTGTAAATAAAGTTTTCCCATCCATTACTCCAAAAGGCTGATACTTTATAATCTCTTCCCGTACAGCCTAAACCGCACATTACATATCTGACTTACCAGCCATACGGCTGCGTACCTTTTAATTCAGGTGTCGCGTGGATAAACAATTCTAAGCAGTTGTGAGCAAAAACCTCCACAGGTGTCGTACTACATACGTAAGCAACGCAACAGTGCGAGGCAGCTTCACGCACGCAAGCAGGAACGCACGCACGCACACACACACACGCACGCACGCACAAAGCGACTTCAGCGCAGAGATATGCGGCTCCGAATGAGGTTCTTGACACGAGTTACAGGCAAGTTCGCTGTGTCCTTATGAAAGCACGCAGACGTTTGTCCGCGCCTCACGCAAACACTACAGCGCATACTTCACAGTAACTACAGCTGTCAATATTTTTCTGAACACCCTAGAAGTTTTTATTAACCAACTTTCACTTACCACTTGAGCTAGTTTGACCCAGCCATCCGGTGTTTTCAGGTAGCCGAACTTGAAAGCGCATAATGCCAGTCTTTCATTCCCGCCGGATGAAGAAACGGTCGTCGTTTGTTGCCCGACAGTAACAGGCATTGTGCGGCGTTGAATTGGCAATGAATTAAATAGTTCTTACTGCTTCGTGGGATAACTTATGAGAACTGTTTACGGCCAGAAGGAGCAACAGTTGGTATATTAGCTCTATGGGAGCAACCCGCCAGGCAATGTAGGCGCCACTACCGTGTCAACAAAACGTTGGTGTCAACACGCAGCTAACGCAGCGAAGAAAAGCCAACCACGACCGGTGCTCCGTTTGGCTCCGTTTGGCTAGTTTGGCAGCTTATGTTTGGCAGCCAGTTTTGCAAAAGCGTTGCTTTTCCCTAGGCTTCCCTGGTTGCTCAAAGCGCGAAATTGAAACGCTTGAGAGGAAGAGCTATAAAGAATGCGGTAGGATGGAACGTGGAAATCCAGTTTCGTACGGAATGATAGAAGTTGCTTCAAGGTTGCTTGTCCAAAATATTCAGACAAGGACGGACCAGCCAACCTCCTCTTCCCGGCGTTCCTGCGACTCATAGAGCTATTCTGCGGCTCATGCTGCGACTCTTTATGGTGAATAGACAAATGGATAGAGACACGGCGGATGGAGTCAGTAATAAAGTGCAGCGCCGCCTGCTCTCCCTCTAGTTAATGTGAGAAACTTTCCTCCATGGCTACGTGGCTGCAGGTAACGGTTAATCTGTGGACAGCGCGAACGCTGCTGTCCGCTGCAATTGTCTCTGCTATCAAAGTGAAATAAATATCCGACGTGTTATAAGGCACAAAATAAGCCTTAGCAATTTTGGGTGATCCTTTGAATGCAATACGAAAAATAAAACGAAATCGTATTTCAACGACACTGGCTACTTCAGTGTGGTCGTCGTGGGTGAAATGCTGTCTGGGTGCTGCTGCCAGTTGTCTGGGTACAGCTGTGCTAAGGTGTATCGAATTCAAACTTCTCTTTTTGTGCGATATGTCAAGAGGTGGGCTCATGTGCCCACCAAATGTTTGCTCAATCCAAAAACAGAGCTGTGTACACTCACTCCGTGTGGTAGACCTCGTCGCTATAATGTGGTGCCATTTTTTTTTAAGCATGTAATATAATTTGAGGACCGTCATTTTTATGGAACTGCTCTATACCGTAGCACGTATTACCTTTTACCTGCTATCAAAGGGAACAGTGCTCTATATGTTGCTACAACATCGATGTATACGAATTGGCGAAGTAATTTCTGGGGCCGTGTAGCTGAACCCCCGTGTGAACTGCAGTTATGGGGATGCGAGTGTATACTTACGGGGGCACTGTATGCAATGCGTATAAGTACATTACCTGTCGCTACGAAGAAATGTTTTGGAGTTTAGTGCTTCTGTGTTTCGGAGTGTAATGTTGCATGCTGATGGCGTCGCGACAACGCAAGCCGACGAACCGGCCATCTTGCGATCTCACAGCCGAGTTTTATTTGCGGAGTTCTCATTAGAGTAGTGTTTTCACCCATATTGCGTTGAGTGTTCTCGCTGCCAGCAATTACTTTTCCGAGCGGCACCATCGGATTCGTAGGCGCGAACTCATAGTCTCATAGTCTGGGGATATGGCGTAGTCGTCGTCCGACGGCTACCTGAAGCACGTGGCATCTTATTCGTCGCCGTCGTCGTCCATGGGCCAACATGGGCTCCGGCGACGGCAGATCCCTGCAGTTGGTCGACAGTAGCATCGCCTTGCGATCGTAGTAGCATATGGACGTGCCTTACTTCATGCACTGTGCATGGCATATGTTCTCGAACGCGAAGTTGGTGCCGGTGCCTCGCGAAGTGGTGATTGCATCAGAATCTTAAGCTGAGATGCATCGCGCCAATCAACGTTAACGTTCAACATGCTTCCTGATCAAAGCATTCTACGACGAAAAACATAAAGAGCTGTGGGGCTGTGTATATCGGCCAAACTGGTCGATGCATTAACACGCGTCTCGCAGAACATCGCCGGGCTTTAGGAAGTGGCACAGGTACAGCCTCCCTGATTTTTAATAATATAGCGCGAGCGTCGACCGAACTGCTGGTCAGCGCCTTATAACGGCGATAAGCGTGCAACAAGGCGAGAGTTCGCGCACGCGCACGAAGGCAGAGTCGTCTGCTACGCTGTTCCGAGCACGAGGGCACACGCCCTGCCACAATATCAGTTCGCTAGATCCCGCCAAGCCGTAGAGCGCATGCGCATGATTAATATGTGAGACTGCATGAGACATGATTTCTTTCCCTCTTATTTTTGCCTACTACGGGAGGCAAGCCTGGCGATGCAAAGTTACGATAAGAAAAAATAAAAGGAAAGAGAGTATCACATATTAATCATACGCATGCGCTCTACGACGTGGCGGGATTTAGCGAACTGATATTGTGACAGGGCGTGTGTCCTCGTGCTCGGAACAGCGTAGCAGACGACGCTCTGCCTTCGTGCGCGTGCGCGAACTCTCGCCTTGTTGCACGCTTATCGCCGTTATAAGGCGCTGACCAGCAGTTTGGTCGACGCTCGCGCTATATTATTAAAAATCAGGGAGGCTGTACGCACCTGGCAAGTCATGTGCGTAAGCACCGTAAGTGCGTAAGTCCTGCCAAGCCCTATTGGATCAAACGACAGTGATCTTTTCGCATCACGACCAGAAGACTAGGGAAATAATAGAAGCCTATCATATTGCTAAGACAAAGGGCTGTGTCAGTGAGCCTTCAATTTTGCTCTCTGAGAAGGAACGAGCGTTTTTAGATAGTAACGGCTAATCTCTTTTTCTGTCTTGTTATTTTTTAGCTCTTTATGTTTTCCGTGACCCCTATTTATTCCCAGCGTTGCAATAAACGTTTTTAGTTGCTAGTAAGCGCTTGTCGTGTGTGTTTTCTTCCTTTCGTCTCCGTCTTGTCGCGCTTTGAAACCCATCATGAATGTTTACCACCTTGCCCAACTTTCTGCCCTCCTTCTACGACGAGCATGGTCGTGCCGCCGCGTAGAACGTTGGTCTCGTGCGATCGTCGGCAGTGAACTGCAGCCTCCGGCCGCACTTTCTATATGGTCATGTGGTCGCAGGACATAGAACATTTGAATGTCGTAGTTTTTTCTTGGTATAATGCCTACGTGACTGCCAATATGCGTGCCTCAAAAGCAACGGGTGCAATATTTCATAGAATCATCTCATCTGTATACAGAGGAAAATTACTGAACCTATAGTTATGTTAGCACAGCTACCAATATACTCTATTTAAAGGCCACAATTTTTAAAAAATCCAGGTGTGAACTTTTGAAGGTGTGTCCCATAGACAAATAAAAAAAACATATAACTGTATATTTTTCCCAATTATCTGGTCCAGAGCACAGAGTGCGGCCCATACTTGAGTGCAGCTTTCACACGAGATTGTGTGGCAATTGATTCTAGCCAGCCATTCACAACCTACCAGCACAGAAGTCTTTTGATGCACATATGGTGCACATTGTTTCAAATACCAAGGCTCCAGTAACCCTCAAAGGTCTGTTTCGAAAGGTAATGCTCCATCAGGGAAGGGCTAGGAAGATGGTTTGGTTTGGTTTATGGGGTTTAACGTCCCAAAGCGACTGAGGCTATGAGAGACGCCGTAGTGGAGGGCTCCGGGAATTTGGACCACCTGGGGTTCTTTAGCGTGCACTGACATCGCACAGCACACGGGCCTCTAGAATTTCTCCTCCAAAGAAATTCTAGCCGCCGCGGCCGGGATCGAACCCACGTCTTTCGGGTCAGCAGCCGAGCACCATAGCCACTGAGCCACCGCGGCGGCAAGGGCTAGGAAGAGTATGAAAGAAGGGGGCAGTGTGACAGCCCCAGTCTGTACTGGAGACCCTGCTAAACTTCTCAAGAACTGTACCTCCTTTCCATATCACACCCTTTGTTCCACAGCTTCGCAAAAGTGCTCAAAACATTAGTGTATTTACACCAGTTCACACAGAATGAGGTGAAGCTGTCTGTATCTAGAACGTTACAAACCATCATGTGAAACAAGCCTCTAAGCAAAACCTTTTTTTTTTTTTAGTCCTCAGTAAAATTAAAAATAGTACACTGGTGCACCAACACACGATGTACAGCACCTTACAAAAGAAACCACTACTTCACCAGGTGCATATCAATTACCTTGCATCCACAAAGCTTGCATTATTTTCTTTATTGTCGCATAAAAGCTAGACACGTTCAAAATAATTAGAATCTAGATGATACGATTACGATTGATCTGAATTTATAAAGTGTCTCGGATGGTCTAGTATGTACAGAATACAATACGATTCGGGATTGTACGGAAAGTTTTTCAGGCTGGCACAGATGACACGAACGCACAACTGCCACCCGCACACACGAGCTGGAACGCGCGTGGGGCCGCCAGGTTGGCCTCCGAGAGATTGGTTCCGCAAAGATCAATCGCAGAGACAACAATCTACAGACTAGTCTCTTTGATGGTCATTTTCTGGCCATGTCTTGGGACACTGTGAGCACAAATGCAATCGCAAACTACCACAGCAAATGTGGATTTACAACGGCACCGGTCGCACTGCTGATTGACAAAGAGTCCGACGAGGATTTGGCTACTGAAAGCTGGGGGATGCTGTACACTCAAGCTTCTCACGACTTCGTCACCTCGGACAACATTGCAACCAGCGGGCTGAGGAACATTGAAGATGACTGATGGAACAAATGAACTGTCGTCACTGGACAGCAATGAAGAAGAGCGTGACCCATTGTCATTGGGGGCAGAAACTCTCAACACCCTCGATGTTCTGCACCGTACCGCAAGAGCCGGCAGTGCGAGAGACGAAACTGTGGCACGGTTTTATGCTTTCCAGGCTGGGCTTATCAGGGAAATCAAAGCAAAGAAGGTGCAAACAAATATTACCACCTTTTTAGACAGAATAATTGAGCCAAATAAACTGTGTTTCATTCTCATGTTCAACTTGGCTTGCTTTTGATCACCCAAATCAGGATGATAGGAATCTTCTCCAGGGCCCCGCTAAATTCGTATCATCAAGATTCTACTTAAGCACTGTAATGATGCATTTCTATGAAGGGCAATTAATACACTTAATGTAACTGAAATTAGTGGATGTTATGAAAAATTACCTGGATGACAAATGAAGGCCCACAAAATTCTAGTGATATGGAATAAGTAGCCCTATCCTACACATGCAGTGGAGGTGTACCTTGATGCCAAAAAGGACAAGTACAGGTGATTACACAAGAAAACAAAAGTAAAAAAAAAGTTCTTTATTATAGTGGCCTATCACAGCCCACCACAACTCCTGTCTCCAACCAAACTGCTGTCCAGCCAATGTCAGGACCAAAATTTAATACAACAAAATTATGAAGAACCACTCTTACAGCGATGACTGGACGTAACTTATTTCAGAGCTCAAAGAGGATGCCTGTGGCAGTAGATGCAACGATATGACAGGCGACTGTGATGCAATGTGGTGCTCAGCATGAGTGTCACGGGCAGCAGTCATAACTTCGATGGCTCACTACTCCTCTCCTGATCCAGTGCCCCTCTTGAGTCGTCGTGGCCTTGGTGACTGACGTAGTGACCTCTTTGGTGACCGGTCTGCATGCATGCAAGCAATGTAACAAGTTACTCGTTTTACTTCATTACTCAAAACCCAAGCTGTACTGTATCTTAGTAGATACGAAACACTGAGAGCCAAGATTTTAAAAAGAAAAAATAAAGGGGGCGGGGGGGATGAGGATGGTGAAAAGAGAGAGAAAGCACATGCAACGAATTATGAGCTGCCCTCAATACACCATCATCTGATTACACCCAAGCACTCTGTACGGTGTGGCAGCAGCGCAGTCCCAAAGGAACCCCCAACGGCTTTAACATCAAGAGTGTCTACCATATAAGTGTTTAAATACTAAGATTTTTCAACATTTTCACAACTCATTGCATCAAAAATTTATGCAAGACCTGCTGTGTGACAGTAACTGTGTGAAAGTCGAGGATACCGCCTCAATGTGGTAGCTAAATACGGCTTGAACAACAGCTACAGTGAGCCAATTTTTATGTGCCGAATTATAAGTTCTACTTTGCTCTGTGGTTAAGGGGGGACGAGGGTCTTAACTAACTTTTTTATTTATGGATATAGTCTCATGAAATTTTGCACACAGATGCATTTTTCTCTTCTAATTCCAAATATGTAATCATAATTGAGCTGGTGGTCTTAAATCTTACAAAGTCTAGAATGTAATTAGGTAATTTCTTATCTAGCTTTTATGAATGTTCTCATTGCATTTTGTTCCATTTATTTACATGAATTGATAACCAGAGAGTTCCCATACCTGGTGACATTCTTTGTTTACTTTTAAAGGCATGTCATCGTGATATACTATGTCGAGAGTAAAAGGTCGCAGTATTTGACGCTGCAACTCGTTAAGCCAATTGTAAATTCCTATATATATGTGGCCTAAACAAAAAAAGGAAGAATGTCATCGGGTATGGGAATTCGCTGGCTATCAATTAATGAATCAACAAATGCAACAAATGCAACAATCAACAAAATGCAGTGAGAAAGTTCATTAAAGCTGCACAAGAAATTATCTAATTACACTCTAGAATTTAAGATAACTTTTGATCGAAGTCCACCAGCTCAATTATGACTACATTTTTAGACTCAGAAGAGAAAAACGCATGTGTGTGCAAAATTTCATGATTCAAGCCATAAATAAAAAGGTCAGTTTTAAGACCCTCGTCCCCCCTTAAGACAACTGCATCCAATGCCTGAGAGAACAAAATTTCTTTCTTTGCATGCACATCATTTGTTGATGCTAGAGAGTGGTGATGGTGAGCTTAGCATGGAGGAACGGTAATCTCACAAAGAAGGTGGGAATAACTTCAATACATTTTGCCAAAATTCAGCTGCAAGTTGCAGGGTTGACCTCTCGGTGGAACTGGCATAGCACTCAAATCAATGCTGTATTTCTTGTCGCTTACATGTTGGGTTCCAATAGCTGTAGCACAAAAAGAACAAAACTAAGGCCACTGTCGAAGAAGTAGCTACAGCCACCTGATGCGACGCTATATGCACACAACATTCAGCTTAGCGAGACAGCATTCGCAACACAGAAAGTTGAACTGCGGCACGCTGCATGTTGCCGTTACAATAACGGAACAAGAGAGAAACTTGGTGTGAGAGCAGTGCCACCATGCAAAACCTCATAATACTGCAGTGGGTGAACCATTTTAGGGCTACACAACTGCACAAAAAACCTCCACTCACTCGGGTCACGAGTTTCCTTGGGGAGCCAATCACAGTCCACATCACTGGCATTTGTAGTACCCATTTCCACCTTTTGCTTACTGGCTGGCTTCCTCCTCTGCAAATAAAATCAAACAGCAGAGAAAAGAGTGCATATTCTAGCTTAGTGCTACCAACAGGGTTCGCAGCTGCATGCAAGCTAATTTGCAAAAGCCAGAAAGTTGAAATGACAGAAATGTCAAAGGCTTTGCACAATTGTCAGCAACTTATTTCAAGCATGGCTAGTATAAGCGGAGTTAGCTAAAATGTCTTCAACAGCACATATTGGCAATATTGCTCCGCTGCTTTGGACACACATTGTGTGCAGACTGGAGACCAAGAGGCCCTGCCACCTCGCCAACCTTAGTCTCCTGGCACAGTGTCTTCAGCTCGCCGACTGTCATTACATTATTACAGCAGTCACCGTATAAACGCATGTCAGGGCCTGTTGGCAGAATGGGGGTTAAGAGTCGCTGCTTGATGGAACCACGGTCAAGTCGACACCCGTTCCCACCACCACAGACAGGAGTGCTGTCGAGTCAATGAGTTGAGTGATGGAAGGAAGATTACGAGTGGGTTTATTTACATTTTTACAAGCCAAGTGAACAGAAGTGAGACGACTATGCCGCATTTGTTGTCGAGTTTTATACTGTTCTCGTTCCCTAAATTCCCCAGGTTGAGGACGCCCACGCCGGGGTGGGAGGGGCCTAGAGCTTTAACTTGTGCACACCAACACACCACCGCACTTATGGTCACGCCCCCATCGTGTGTTGAGTCTGAGGGAAAGAAGGTTGCCAACAAGGTAGCGTCGACTGCGGCAGGTGATGGTTTCTGGCCAGCCGAAGGTTGCCGCGGGTCACCGACATCTGTTCTTCATCAAATGACACCCGCTGCTCAAGTCCGGAACGCGAGGTCACGAAAAGGCCGGAAAGTGGTCTCTCGTCCCTGGAGATGATCGTGAGGGTTGGGGATGATGCCCGCCAGCTCGTTGCAGCGCTTGGCATGCCGAACAGCCATAAGAAACGAGGCCCTTTGTTCCCCGGCACGGTCACGGCAATTGGAGAAGATACCATCCGTCTCCCCACAGCACCGGCGGCGGTGTTCGACACGTGCAGACACTTCGGAAAGGAGGTCTGGTTTTGCTTAAACTTTGGCCCCTTCGTTTTGGTCCTGCACTCCGACCGGGCAAACTCGGTAATTGGAATCAGCTGTCACCTGGGCCCTCTACGTGCAGTCCATGACGGCAGGCCTGGGGGCCCCCAACCCTCGAGTTGCTCGGAGCCACCAGGAAACACGTGTGTGCCGGCTGCTTCGAAGCGAGACTCGATGACGCCCATCTCAACAGGCCGCACTTTTTTTTCCGGATTCGAGGGCCTATTTGCCAACCATTGGGCCGCCAACAGTTGCTCGCAGACAGAGCTGATCGCAGGCCACGGCACAAGCATTTAGAAGGCTATTGTCACATGGGTGATCGAAAGTCCGGGTGCGGCTGTTACATGGATTTCAAAACAAAATATTTCCTTCGGGAAAACAGGGTGCGGCCCGTACACGGCTGCGACCCTTACACTCGTTTATACGGTACTTCGTGCAAGAGGTTTTTCCACAGCATGAGAGTGAGAACACTTGACATTTGCAACCGTGACAAACAGCCATCAAGCACGAAATTATGCACAAGCGCCTCGAAAAGTGTCTTTTTGCTCCAGTGACGGTTCAGCAGAATTTGTCGCAGCTGTCATCATGCAGATGTGAGGCCCTCTGGCCCCTCCTGGATGCCTGCTGCGGTCACCTTTTGTTTCTTTAAATGCAGACCTTTGTTGTCATGATTGTGCGGATCTCGGAGGCTATAGGCTATACTTCCATTCACTTGGAAATGGTGATCAAAGACACTTTTTCAGTGCAGATGACACAAGCTTGAATCGAGTGGCAGGAAAATCTTTATAAACACAATTTTTGCAGCAATAAAAGTCTTTTGCTATTACATATTATCAATACGGCTAGAAAGAGGTACAGAATTTTTATTGTGACCAAAATTAGCGTGGAGTGGTCCTCGGTGCCTTTTCAAGTCGATCACTTAGCTTTTAACTAGCAGCCACTTCTGTGCCTGCATCAAAAAAGATCATGCAAATGAATTCTGGGCAGTATGAACATTTGCTGGCACAGGTGAGTGTGTTGTTTCACAGCAAACAGTTCTTCATAATATCTCGCTCATAAAACCAGATCCTGAGATGAAGACAAGTCCTCTTGCTTGAAACATTTGCTTGAGAACTGAGGCTTCACTCTCAGCCATGTTCATTTTGTACTCATAACATTAAGGCATTTGTCCCATTCAGCAGCAGAATATGCTCATTATTGTTGCACAAGTTTCTTGAGCACTCATGTCATATCAATAACAGCTTCTCTGGATGTCGCAAATAGCTTTGTAGAGTAAATATTTCTAACGTATAAATGCTCAGAAGAGGGACAAGAGCATCCCTACCTATAGCCATATTACCACATTTACTCGCATGATGAATGCACATTTTTTTCCGAAAAAAATAATAATTAAAAAACAAACAAAAATTTGGGACGTGTGTTGATTACGCAAAGTGAAATATTCAGAATAAGAGGCGGTAAAAACTGGACGAAACAGAAGCCTGATATAAATAACTACTGCATCAGGCACAGCTCTTTTTGAAAATAAAGCAAACGCACCTTTCAGCATAGTTTTCATGCCGGAGAGCACAGTTGCCAACACACTTAGGAGCCCATCATGGTGCCTAAAGAGAGCAACTCTAGTTTACTTTAACACAGCTTTCAGCACTCAGCGCAAAGCAAAACTACTACAAGTTCAAACAATCCTCAATACGGAACAATGAAAAGAGGAATTCTTTGCGACACGAAATAATTTTGGTCGGTAGTTTACTATTGCTGACCACAGAATATTGTGCAAAAGCAGTTTTTTTTTTTTTTTTGAAGTGGACACCACCGCCACATACCTAAAGGCGCGATTAAGGTACCCACTGACCCAGGGAGCCAGTCATGCACCTTTACTTTCCTCAATATCATCGGAGTCTGCAACGCTGCCAATGCCAATTCTCTGCCTCTTGTCACACATTTTGCTCCACTGCTGCGTTTCTGCCAAAGCATGCAGCGCACACCTCACTCACTACCGCCACATAGCTCCAAGCACGAATGACATTTCCACTGAGCCAGGGAGAACCAATTATGCATCTTTCCTTTCCTTTCGTGACTGTCTCAAAATCTTCGTGTCTACCAGCAGATTTCGTAGGATCGGAGGCTTACAGTGTTTTTTGCACACAGATGGAAGTTTATGAAGGGGACCACATGCAATGCCTAGCGCGAAAGTGCGGCAGTAAAACACGAGGCTTGATCGGTTGTGGCCACAGCACAGTGCTCTCATGCAGTGGCCAGCGAAGCTGATCTGCTTGAGCTGAAGTGGGTTCGAAACCCAGTTGCGGCAATATTATTCCGTAAGGTATCTGAGAGGCTTCAGACAAATACTGCCTGTACAGGATTGCTAGTGAAGTAGTGAATTCGCACTAAAATTAATCACTTACGTCTCTCCATCAAGTTCTTCATCGATTTCCACTACTTCGATTGTTTCGTTGAAGACAGCATCTTGGAAGGCATTACCATCCTTGAAAGGAGGTAAAAATAAAGCACATATCAGGCAACAAGCAACAAATTGTGCAGACGAAAAACACTCAGGACCCTTAGGCAACTATAGAGTCCCGGGATAACGAGGCTCCTGTTCAAAAATTCTCGCTACTGCTTTCTTATAGCAATGTTCTGCTCCACGTACGCAGGGGAGCATCCTGACCTATTCCCATAATGCACTCAAACATGATCCTCACAAAGCGGCAGCACTTGCCCATCATGAATCCAAAGTAGCAATAGGCACGCAGATGCTTCAAGCAAGGTTGTTTTAATCACTTCACCGTGCATACTTTGAATATGAACTATTCCACACTAGCTTGCGATTTGTGCATTAAGCAGTATGTATCAGTGGTTTTTAACTACTACATGCCTGTCAGGTAAAAAAAACCTCCGCCTGTGAAAAAATGATGCGTCATTTGGTGCAAATTATCATCTCAATCCCATTTCATAACGGCCCAACAAGGTAAAGAAAAAAATGAAATGAGGCTATACTCCAAGCCTTTTTTTCTTTTTTTATGCTCTTGCTTCTCAGTTCAGAGCCAGTCCTCTGGCATAAATGCACTGTACTAGCAAGACCTACGCCATTATTAATGCGCGTTCAAGTTAACTGTGTTAGAGGTGGCACACGACTTGCACACAAAAAGTACTGTATTAGCAGAACTATAAGTCTACCTTTTTTTATTTTTCCATTTTGAAATTACGAATTTGCGGGGACGACCAACAATCAAAACCAAAGCATAGCGCCATTAATAAAGGTGAGACAAGCGAGATAGCAGGGATGCTATAGTGTGGTTCGTCATTCGGCTATTTTGCTCGCTTGTTTGGAAGGTTTTTTCCTTTTTACTTTTACTGCACACTTGCCGCTCATGGGAGTGCTGATAGTTGATGGAAAGGCCGGAGTTCCAATCGCGGCGGCACCGCCACTCAGAACAGCAGCGCTTCTGGGGAGTTTTGTTAGCTGATGGAACTGCAGACACTGCTTACGCATAGTTTCTCTTTGGCTCTGTTAGCCACATATGGCTTGACTGCTGGCCACGTTTTGCCAGTTTTTACTGTCGCGCTTTGTCAATCATCATGAATGTTCAGACTCTGGTAAGCATTAGGAGCTTGTTCATGGCTACATTCAAGAGGTTTGGTTTACAGGGGTTTAACGTCCCAAAGCGACTCAGGCTATACGGCCTGACTCTCTGCCACTCCCTGCCAAAGTTTGCCTCCCCTCTGTTTCAGCCAGGATATCACCAAATCACACTGGTGCCCTGATCCGCTCTCATCTCTTCCTGCTCCTTACGGTTACAGCTACCATTTAAAAATGTGACACCCTTTAGCACGCCATAATTCAAGGATTTTTCAAGGACCAACAGAAATACTAGGACTTTTAAGAGCCCTTGAAAACACCTTTTTTTACACTCAAAGGTTTTCAAGGACACATATGGAACCTGAAGTAAGCAACTATGCAGACAATAGCCGCCGCAGTGGCTCAGTGGTTATGGCGCTCGGCTGCTGACCCAAAAGACGCGGGTTCGATCCTGGCCGCGGCGGTTGAATTTCTATGGAGGCGAAATTCTAGAGGCCCGTGCATTGTACGATGCCAGTGCACATTAAAGAACCCCAGGTGGTCTAAATTTCCGGAGCCCTTCACTACGGCATCTCTCATAGCCTGAGTCGCTTCGGGACGTTAAACCCCATAAACCAAACCAATCCAAACTTCATTAATAATAATTAGAGACCGGATTTTAGGCGAATGCCTATTTTTTTCAACGCTTCGTAGGCGCACCATTTTTACATATGAGCACGAATTAGGTGTTGACAATGTGTTTAATACTCTTTTTATAATGCCTACAAATGCCTATTTTGGGTGTCAGTGCCTATAAATGCCTATTTCCGATGTCGGTGCCTAAAAATGGCCTATTTTACAGAAAAGGGGCCTGAAATACGCTGTGGTTTTGCTTTCAGATTCTGTTTGCTTTCGAATCCATTTCGGTTTTGAGTAGAACACACACGTGGCAACATTAAATGGCCTCGTCAGTTGGCTGTGGTGAACACTGCACCTACGCCGGCTGTGGACACAATACCACGTCAGCCGAAAATATCGAAGCAACCTTTTTCCTATTTTCTGCCATTTTATTGTGGCTGCTTGTTTATGACTTTGGCTGTTAAAGTGGTAGTTGACCAGATGGTACCACATTTCGGAAAGTATACAGAGTAAGTGATAGATTCGTCTAAATAATTCCCAGTTGGTTCCAATTGAAACCAACTGTAAAATGTTACATAAACCTACTGGAAGCTGTTTAACTGATTAAAATTTCCACCTGGATAACCTGCCTTATTTTCGTTCCTTGTGACCCAGCCGCATGCCATCTTCATCAAATCGCATTTGGCGGTAATCTTGTTGGAGTAGGCCACACTAGACACCTGGCAGTCGTGCGTGCATACGAAAACGCATTCGTGCTTGTCTGCTACTACTTCCATAGCTTTAACAGTGATTTCTAGATGGATGATATTTATTTTACCATGGATCATCGTGGAGGAAGATATCCCGGTTACTTACACCATTGCTGTCAACGGACCGGATGCGTTGCAATGTTTCTTCCATCCTAAGGGCTACGTAAATACGGGCTGAACTGCGTTAACACTAGAAAAGTAGCTTTTCAGACCTTGTGCCAAGAAATGGTAATCGACATTCTTATGAAGTGAAATTGTAAATAAATGCCCTTGTACCTCTCAACAGTTATATTTTTCAAAATCTTAGGCACTTCCAATTATACGTTATCCCAGAAAACAAGTTTTTCCAGCATTAAAGAACAATAAGTATCAATGAGGTGCTTCTATACATATCTTCTGTGTTTCACCTTTCACTAATCAGGCATTACCTTCACAAGCGAAAAGATAATGCAGCGAGATGTGATACTTACAGCATCTCTGTACCGAAGATCCACAGCCAAACCAAAGGGCCCAGCACTGAAGCTCTCACTGGTGAAGAAGCTGTAAGGCAGCGTGGCCTGCTGCTTGGGCTTTACCACCCTGTTGCAACCAATGGCAGTGAACTAAAAGCAAAAAGAAATGTGTTATCAATTAAAGTCCCTTTTAAGAGAAAAATGAGCCCACTGCATGTATCAAAATAGGATAATGCACAGGCCGTAGGATAAAATCTTAGTAATAAATCCCATCCCAGACACTTCATTTCAGTCAAGTTCTTAGGACCCAGTGGAGGTGTGTCATGAATTAAGGTGGATAAAGTAGGGAGAGAGAGAACGAAGATGATAAAGAAGAGAAGAAGGTTTATGGAAGAAGGAAGAAGACAAAAGAGACGGCGAAGAATAATAATTATAACAGGACTCGTGCATCATGGTCAGAAGAGAAAGACAAAGCCTTGGGCAAACTGTTCCAGACATCAGTGGTTTTACAAGGCAGCAAGCAGGCTTTGCAGTGTCCCGAGGCCCACTGACCAGGCATGGATGTCACTGGCTTTCATTCCAGTCCTTCCCACCCACTGCACACCCCCGTCAACGGAACGTTATGACCTGCCAGCTGCAGACATTAGTTGCTGCTACGAGGGATCAATGGGTCTAGCGCCGTGCTACTGCTCATGTGGCACAGACCCACATACCACCACCTCTGCCGGGACCTTATCACTAGAACTAGGTACCTGTATGTGTTCACCGATATGGCATAGCATGTTGAGGCCTCAAGGTTCTTTTTTCCATGCGAGCCAGTTTGTAGGACTTTGGTTTCAAGCATTAGTACTTTAATCTGCCTTTTTCATACGGCTGTTCAGCACATGCACACCTCTCCTCCACCCTCTCCTGGGCTCCACCGGTTGAAAACAAACTACCAGTTCTAGCGCACATATGCAGTTCATGCCGGTGACAGGTGCAAGCGACACATGGTGGCAGCTGACATGCATCTCTGCACTTTGCGAATTGTCTGTCGTATGAAATGTTTTGTCCCCTGTGCAACCACCTGATCTGTCTCTTCAGATTATAATCCACTCACACAAAGAATGAAGCTTAGCAACTTTGTGACATTTGATGGGAGGCTCATCAAAAATAGTCACGAAGTTGGGAAGCCTTCTGCACGAGAGTGAGCCATAAGCTGAAGAGTCGGCCAAGTGATTGTATATGGAATGAAACATTTTATATGACACACAATTCACAAAGCACATATATATGCCACACCAAATGAAGAAGAAAACTGCTACTGACAATAAGCCAATGAAGTCCTAAAGCTTGAAACCAAATGTTTAACAAACTAGCGCGGGTAGAAAAAGACACTTGGCTCTACTTGCTGCGTTGCACTGCTGAAGATGTACAGGAACCTTTTTCCAGTGACGAGGCTCCGGCAGAGGTGGTGCTAGCGAGTCTGCACCAAGTCAGCAGTACCACGGCACTGGAAACGGATTTCTAGTAGTAACGACAAAGGTCCATGGCCAGCAGTTCACCACATCAATGATCGGAGGCACTCACATCTTGTGTTGACACGAGTCTGTGCAACGGACCAGCACAGAAGCGAGTGGCATCCACGCCCGGCTGTTAGGCCTAGGGACATGACGAAGACAGCTTGCTCCCTTGCAGCACCATTGACATTTGGAACAGCCTGCCCCCAGGGCAAGTCACCTCTTCTCTCACAGTGCAACACTACTTAAGGGCATGTTTCCCGATTCTGTGGCATTGGAGACAATGACACAGAAGACTGACAGCGAGGGAATGAGAAGAGGAAGGCTGAGATGCCCTGTTACTGAGCTGGCTGAACACAATACAGTAGACTTGAACATCAAGGGATCAGAAATTCTGTTCACCTTATCAGAAGCGCCTCAAAAAAGAGAGAGAGAGGAGATATGTGAGCATGCTATGCATGTCGAAATATGTGCTACATCAAAAAAATAGCTGACCACTTAGCGTGGTTACGCCAAATGTGAATTAGGTGAGCACTTCGGTTTTCACTTCGGTTCGAGGCTCGGTTTTCAAGGTCAACCACGGCTTCAGACAAAGACTGCCAAAAATGGTGAGTGGGGGCTCCGCCTTAACTGTATCACCTGATAGCTTTAATAGGTTAATGCCCATTTATGCAGAACTGGTCATTCTACTTTACACTCTTGCCCGCTGGGAGACCTCATACCACTGCTGGCACAGTGGTGCAGCGGTTACGCAATGCGCCACGGCTCTGTGATGGCAGCTGCTGCCACTGGCGAGGCTTGTGTGACCCAGCTTGCTCTCCCTGAGCAATCCACGTCGCCAGACAGACAGTGGTGAAATCGGTGAGTGCAGTTCTTTGTGCTAGCGCAGTAAAAAATAAATACAACGACCCTGCGGTGAGAGGATAATTGCAAACGGAACATAAATGGCATTACGCATGAAGTAGGCTAAACACTCAGGGCATGGAACACGTTATCCTTCTTAAAAATCGCACTGGGCTAATTTTCTTCTTTTCAATCTTTTTCGCTCTCTTTTAGAGAGACTTCTACTTGTTATTTTTTGTTCCCGGCAATTTCTGAGGATCCAACTGCTCTGAAGGTGCCGCCCACCTGGGCAGACGTGCATCTCTCTCTTATCTCGATCCTTCTGCAGTGTAGCCGTTGTCAACTTTACGGGCAGGTGCACCATGTGCCTCAGTTACAGTTAAGTACGGCTCCAAACTGTTTAAGCTCTAAGTCAACCAATGATCTACTCCACCCCTACACGCCTTTTAGTCTGCCGGTGCCAATGTGTCGCAGGTGACGCATGCACGGTGCAGAGATCTGCAATCTGCACCCCACCCATGCAACAGCAAAGGTGCCTTGCAAGACAGGTTCCCCCCACAACGCCGTGAAGTTGGGCAGAAGTCTTCCTGTCAGGGTGTGCTCACTGCAGGGAAGCTTTTTATATACTTTTCCTTTGTTCGACAGTGTTGCACAGACGCTCCGCGAATATCGTTGCATGGGGTTCGCAGTTGCTATGAACGTTCACGTCTTAACTGAATCACGCACGAAACAGTTTGTCTTTAGAAGACTTTCTTAAAAAAAAACACTGAATCCCAATGGGAACCAACCACATGGTATCGCATTACTCATCTTACCCGAGAATTTGTCTTAACCAAGTTCGTCTAAACAGGAGTCTAGTGTATCTGTGTGCAGCAGAAGAAAGCAGCACTTGCGCAAACTGCCGCTCCTTGGGTCTGTGGTATCCTTGGTGCATTGTGGCACACGAAACATTACGGCAAAAACGTGAAAGCGAGAAAACTCTGCTTCCATGCCGTGAGAGCAGAGGCTCAACGAGAAGGTCCCACAAACTGCTTTTGCAGAATGTCGCGTTACACAGCCGTGACTGTCGGCTAATTTTTTTGCAGCCCTTGCTTTGTCTTTTGCTTATTCGACACAAATATTTGACTTAATCTTTTTCTGTCCTGCAGAAAGTCGTGTTCAGGCTTCCCATTCCTCTTCTGACCATGTTCCATGAGTCCTTACTGCTCCACTCAGTCTTCTTTCTCCGTCTATAAACCTCCTTATTTCTCTTCATTTTCTTTTTCCCTACTTAATTCACCCAACTCATGACAAGGTGCCTAGGCTGAATTTCAACAGGCAACTCCACACTTCCAGAAATAACCCTTAACAGATCAGACAAACATACCTTCCTGCATGTGCAGGGTTCATTGCACTAGCACGTCATGCTGACATCAGCTTTGTTTGTCCATTCTCCGTAGAAATTGATGCTGCAGCTTTTTCTCGCTATGTTGATGCGAGTCTGGCTGCATGAAATGAATTTATTGCTGAGAAATTGGATTTAAAATATTCCCCACAAACTGATTTCAACTCATGATATCCAGAGCGAAAAAGTCTCAGTGATAACAATTTGGAAGTGTATGCCTGGCCTCAGGGGACCGTTTGAGAAAAAATGTCTCACTGCACCGCAATTTCCCTGCGAGAATGACCGGTGGTGGCGATATCTACAGTTCGGCTTTTAGCCATTTTTAGCTTTCAACAGCTCCATTTGCATGGAAGTAACCGCCTCGTCACTGAAACGCACCAACCCATCGATACAGGCCAACTTTGATCTGTGCTCAGTGTTGATGTACTGAGCATGCTGGTAATGTTGAACTCATTTCCCTTGTCAAATGCTGCGCAGCTAGTTATGCTAAAGACATGATTTATGTAGGTGGCCCACTCCTGCAGAAGATTTGGCCATCTAACTAAATTTAGTGTCAGCATACAATTCAAGCTGGATATAGCGAAACTGAGAAGAGTGCAATTTTTCACTACAAGAAGTTTTCATGTTATGACTCAAAAGGTCAGTGCAGAATGAAAACTAAAAAGGGAGAAGCACTCAATTGCACTCTGGCAGACGCGGTGACACAGGAAACATCGTTCTGAGCCGCACTCCTGTTCCTCACAGGTTGGTGTCTTTCCGTGTACTCTAAGTAGTTTTCTGTCATTCCTCCGCATCCCTGCTGCTGCCAAAAGTGTGTATTTTGCTTTGAATGATGAGTGATGATGACTGCCTAACGTGTGTAGCGTGCAATGTAGAGGTCGACAGCGAACGTTACCTAATATGTAATGAGTGTGAATACGTCTACCACTTAGGAAAGTGTTGCGGCACCTCAGAAACGCAATATATTGCAATGAGGGAAGTGACACGAAAGACATGGCGATGTCAGACATGTCGTGTTAGCAAATCAAGAGGTAATGCGAAAGGAAAGCACAAGGCTGACGCAGCTGAGAGCAGTGTTGCGCAGCAGAATGAGGACAGGCCTGACATCAGCTATGTCTTATACGACATTCAAGAGAAGCTCAGCGCTCTCATGTCATTGAAAGACACTGTTGAAAACATTGAAGCATCTGCACAGCTAATGTCGGATAAATATGACAAAATTCTTGCTGACACCGCGTGTCATGACAATGAGATAAAGGACATCAAGAACAGAGTCCACGCGCTAGAAGCAAAGACAGACATTGCATTGCCGTCCGTACAGGAGCAACTGAATGATTTGGAATGGCGGAACCTCAAGCTCAACCTAGAAATACACGGTATCAAGGAAACAGAAAATGAGGACCTGCTAGCAAAAGTAAATGATGTAGCGCAGTCACTGGAAGTCACACCCCTCTCGACAGCAGATATTGTAATAGTTCATCGACTGCCGTCTAAGCCAGATAAGACGACCGGTGTTATCGTACGGCTTGCTGCACAAGACACGCGGGACGAATGGTTTCAGAAAAGGCATGCGCTAAAGACATCTGGAACTTCAGTTTACATTCAAGAAAACTTGACTAGGCATTGCAGGGCTCTTCTTTGGGACGCGAAACAATGGGCGAAAAGCCACAACTTCCAGTATGCATGGCACAGGAATGCAAAGGTCTTTGTCAGGAGGAGAGATGGCGAGAATGCGTGGCGCGACAGGACAGTAGGTGGCCTGGCAACGATAGAACTGTAGTTTCCATGGTTGTGGTTTGGTTAAGCGGATTCTTTTTTCTTTGAATGCCAGGTGAATGTTACATAGATCCAGATAATATATACAACTTTCATGGTGCAGGTTTCCAAACTTCGTTTAAGGTATTTCACGTGAACACGCAGTCGGCAAGAAAAAAGTGTAGGTGAAATCATCTTCAAATATTCAGAGTAAACCCCCGTTACTCGAAGTCACACAAGAAGAAGCCATTAAGTCATCGCCCTGATAACGAGACTGTGGCAGCCACTGCCACCATCTCTGTCTGCCACAGCTCGCACGGTACCACTATGCGTGGGGTGGAGAGAGTGGAGGAGGCAGCGTAGTCAGAGGCCTCTTCCCACATGCGCCCTCTCTCAACTTGGCCGGCTGTCATCGCCCTGATCAACCGACAACTCAAGTCCCCAGCGCTCTCCACCCACTCCTGGCATACAGCATCGGTCAGTGCCAGAATCCCGCGAGCAATCGAGTGGCAGCGATGGGTGCGCATTGCTCGTACCGTGCCTTCTTTACTACGTCCTGTTGTTTCGGGCTGCTTTTGAGCATGAACTGTTGCAATGCCACTCGGTGCAACGTTACAAAAGTGACAGCTCTGGAGACTGCTGCATTTGCCACAGAGAGGTGTTGACAACACTGCAGCATGGCGCATTGCGTCAACTGCATTCGCTCATTGAAATCATAGACTTTCCTATAGTGGTGTTTGTTTTTACTGTTGAGAAACTTTCTCATGGTTCGGCCCAATTACAAGTACCACAGCACCCGCTGAGACATAGTTGGAATACCGAGTTCATTACATATAAAATTAATCACCACAAACCTCTGTTACAAGGAGTTCACAAATACAAACGCTCCAATGCGTGCATCAATGGGGAATTGGGAACTTCGTAATATTGACGAATTCATTACATGGAGCTTTGTTGCATTCAGGCTTAACCATATTGCGAAATTTCAGCCAAGCCTGAAATTTCTAAAAATTGAGTCCCAGAAAGAAAAGCTTTTTTACAGCATATCAGCATGCACCACACAAACATATACAGGCATAAATGTTTCCTAGCATTCCCCGAGGCACCAAACTTCATCACGGCTGAGCATAATCTCATTTGCTACAGAGAAGGCACGGCAGCATGCAAGCACTGTTGCGATCAAAAGTTGACGATACGCGAGTGTGCGGAAAAAAATATTTTTGGCGCAGTCACATAATCCGGTCGCCCGAAATGTGTCAAGGTGTGAGGGGACAAGTATGCTCTTCCGCTGGCCACACTACCACGCGACTGTGGTGCAAGGAAGAGCTACAATGAAACCCAAACAAGAATCTTGAGGCGTCCCTGACCTCGAGGGTGCAGAAATAAAATAAATGTTGCCACGACTGGGTTCTGAACCCACGGCAGCGTGAACAGATGAGTTTCGCTAGCCACTGCACGAGAGCACTATGCAATCACCGCAGCCGATCATGCTTTGTGTTAAATTGCTCTCGTGCTCTGCATTGCACATCGCTCTCTTCATCAACTTCCATCTGCAGCACAAACAGATCAGATCAGCTTAACCTTGATAAGAGCTTAACCCGAGTCTAATACCATAGCCAGATGTGACCACGACCCAGCGAAGCAAAGCAATGAGTCAACCAGGCTAAACATACGCTTTCGCACGTCTACTTGGCTTAACTATGGTAAAACGCTATCACTTTTTTCTTTTTCCAAGAACACGCGTCCTGTAATATTTTGATCGCAAAAGTACACACGTGCTCTCAAATTACCATCACTGTGATAAAAATGGTGCCAACTAGAAGAAAAATCACTGCGTATAGCAGAAGTTTGAAACAATTTAAGCCCAGCTCTATTAGATCACTCCTTCAGTAACTACTTTCATGTGCGTAGCAAAACAGCATATCAAGGATATTAATGGGACAGTCTGAGGACTACGCAAACTGCTAACCAATTTTCCGAAGTTTTGTTATTCCTGAAAGTGGCCTCTCTTCACTTGAAACAAGACACTGCTGAGTAGAGATCAACATCCTGACCATTATGAAATCTGAAAGCGAAATGCTGATGTGGCACACTCAATTTCGATGGTCACCACCTGTCGAGGCTGACATATTCCAGGTTTGCCCAGAGAGAAAGGCACTTATTGAATACTCACATTCTGGCTGTAAAAAGTGGAGTCCATTGGGTAACGGAAGGACGCGTCCATGGTGTCCAACACAAAGTCCGTTTCACCCTTGTTGCTAAAGCCCACAGGAAAGTGTACTTCCTTGCCAGCAGGCAACTCTGCATAAAAGAGGAAACTCGTTAATTTGAAAAGTAACATGACACCTAATTTCTACACATGTGCAAGCACATCTGCAAAACATTACAAAATAAAACACAGCAAAGGCACACACGTTCTACTGAAAACGTGGATTGTCATGGCTTAGGAAGTTTTATATGTGCAGTTGAGCCTGGACATATCGAACTCGAAGATCCCAAAATAGTTCAATATATTGATAGTTCGATTCACAGCAGAATCTCAGCAATACAATCCCAGTTGATACGAATTTGAGGATGACATGAATTCGTAAAATTCCCTGGCCACATGGTGGGCACAATTCAGATGTTATAAGCAACCTCCCGCCCCACTGTGGATGACAGAGCTGCACGGGCCGCGACCCCCCCCCCCCCCCCAAGCACGAACTGCTAGCTGCCTGCACATTGCCGAATGCCGGGACCACCAGTCGCAGGGTGCGCACTGCAAACAGCGAGTGGCAGCGCATCCCGTACATTGGTGACGCCGTGATCGCCAGTTGTGCGGAGCGCACCGCTAGCACTGAGCGGCAGTGCGTGGTGTATGCAAAAACCCGTCAGCCAAAAACACATTTGCGCAAATTCTGCATCTGAATTTAGTTTGTTTCGGAAGATAGGAATACTTTTTGCGACCCCGTGAGATTTGTACGATAGCGATTCTACTTTATGAGAATTGCATAGCGTATCTGTAACCTGGAAGCAAGAATATGCTGCACCCGCGCTAGTGACTCAATGTAGAGACGAGCCGCTGACTGGCGTGTTGGCAGCACACCGCTTGCTTGGCGCTGCTAGGCCTAACCTGCTTCGTAAGGAAGCAGCAGTAGAGGGTGCTTTGGAACTAGCAGCCTATCTTAAGATGTCTAATCCTGCTGCCAGTACACTATGAATACAGTAACCGCTCATTAAAATTATGGTACAGTCGGTTTCTGCAACGCCTCCAGCAGCGAAGCACGCAGGTTGGTTTCACCCCATGACAGGAAAGTGGCGCAGAAATAGAGCACAGGAGACCAATGCCACCCTGAAGCACACCCCACGTTTGCGCCACTCACCCACCTCGGTCTGTAAACACTAATCGAAGAGCGTCGTTAGGGAAAGCGCCACTTGCAGGTGCGCAGCACCAATAAATATTGGAATGACCACCACAATTTGAGTTCGATATACTGTGTGACTTGATATACTTTGTGAGAGTCGACGGCACTGGCCAATCATGGCGAGATAAAGCAAACATGCTGAACACAGGCCCAGGTCAGACGCGCACTTCTTATGCGAGGCAAAAAGAAAGAAAGAAAGAAAAAAGAAAAAAAAAGGAATGAAAACTGACATTCAGAAAAATCACAAGCAACTATAGAATTATAATTTCCCTATGTGCAACGCAAATCTGCAGCAGAACATTTAGCTGCAAAATGATGTGTTGCTCCATTCACTGCACAGAGTAATTTACCTCCAGGATCCCCATACCTGGTGCTTATTCACAAACTGAGCTGCCTGAAAGCATTCCACAGGAAAGCAAGAATTCAGAGGCACAAGGAAGATCACAACCAACTAACTTGACTGGAAGTTCTGAGGCTTTGTGAACAGCAGGTAAGTATCGCCATGAGGGGAGGGTTTCAGTGGTCCACCTGATGTGCTGTCATCACCTTCATCTTCGTCATCCTGCACAATTTTCACCAAAGTGTCCAAGACATAGAAACTTGCACGCTGGTGACAAAGGCCCTCTCAAATTAAATATTAGAAAGCTTCCAATAAGATACCACAGATGTGCACCCAGCTGATGAAACAAGCACTTAACAGGACCCTTAAAGGGTCCCTGAAGAGGGCGTTAAAGGTTGGCTATAGAATGCTAGCATTACGTAGAGTACAGGCCACCGAGCGTTCATGCCACATACCAGACCTCAAAATCGAGCTGATAATCTACAATACAATTTTAAGAACTCCCGCTTCCGCGCCTTGCGGCGACCAGCGGTGCCGAGCTTTCACCCAAATCCACGCGCATTGCGTCACGTAGTGCTGTTTACGTCAGCAGTGGAATGCCATCATTGGTTTGCCGCGCCAGCGCCATCGACGACGAACCAGATTAGGAGGCGTTGGCTCCGCCCCCTGGGGAATTCCCACACGCGTGGGCGGTTGGCGGAGGGGCCGAGTGCGTGGAGCCGGCGGACTGGCATTTCAGCGTCCTAAAAGTGACCAGAAGAGAGGCAAAAGCGCGAAGATACGGAAATTCAAATTCTGACTACAAATAACTCAGCGTCCACAAAACGCATGAATAAAATTTTTGCTGGAGGATACTCGTGACGCTGCGTCCGTTAGCATACTAGGCATCTCGCATCTTTGTTGAGACCCCCTTTCACAGCCCCTTTAACTTAGAAGCAAGAACAACAGTACTTGCTCACTATAACTCGGAGTAAAAGAGTGGGTGAGTTGTGTTCTGATAGGCAACGCCTGCATTTGGTTCTGGACCAAAAGCACAAAAAAAAAGGAAGTTATAAATGAAGCCACGGCAGACTAACCAGCTTTATGCAAACTAGTAAAGTGATTGACTACAACATTGTTTTAACACATGCTGGCCGAGTTTTGATTGAGGCAAATCACAAAAGGCACCCGTGTGCAGTGCAATCTCACCGCAATGTAAGGAACCCCAGGCGGTCGAAATGCGGAGTCCTCCACTACGGCGTCCCCCATAGCCCATACGTCTCTTTGGGACGTTACATCGCCCAGTTTCTTTTGTAACAACTGTCTATATTCATGCAGATTTTTCGCAGTCAGATACCTTTAGGAGAGCCAATGAGCAGCTGGTCAAAGCAAAGATACTGCACGGAACCCTCCATAAAGGTTGAGTCGTTCTGTTCACTTTTGTGACACCTTAATTTAATAAATGCAACTACGGCATTTATTTTTTTAGGACCAAGTTGCATTGCCGAGGGTGCACTCTGTAGTCTGCCTCTATGGTAAGACATGGTATGGCATGGTATCATGCAACAAACTACCACCACACAGTTCAAGTTGTATATACCAAGACCACTCGTTGCTCCAGTAGCACTGTGCAACTAAGCAGTTTCTTGGGTTGCTCAAGCCGTAACAGCTGCTTTAAAGTAGATCAACTTTTAATACTACAGCAGTTGCTCATGTATGCTGACATGAGAAAATGCATTTAGAATTGCATTGATAGAATCAAACTATAAGAAAGGATACATGAAACATTCCCCACGACTCATACACACGCCTCTGGGGCTACAGAGCTTATTCATGTGATGTGGATTTTGCTGTTGAATGCGCAGGTGGTCACATCCGTCGTGGCTACATGAGTGGGCTAATCTGGTGGTCCGGAATACTCCAAGCAATACCGGGAAGGGTGAAAGTTTATGCTGGCACCCTCTAGTTCCCGTCTTCTGGGAAGCAGCTCGGGCGACCCTCAATCCCGGCAGGGTTGCCTTGTAGGAGCCTCCAATCAACAACCTCTACACTGGACACCCATCAGAAAAGAGCTAGAGGCTGGCCCTGTACTCCTCAGAATTACATTTTGCCATATTCAACAGTGTCAAGTTAAACTGCATACGACAGGTAGACCACAGTGTCAGCCTACCCCCACCGCACATGCATGCGCAAGAGTGGATGCCAGTTTAAAGCAGGCAATTGCCAATGATGTACTGTTGGCCACAGCGCCGTGGGCCTCGACACCACGCTCTGTGACGGCAGATGGCGCAGCAATGCAGTTTTGTCTTGCACCGCCACGCATCGCAGATCCCACAAACTTTTGTGGTTGACAGTACGGTCAAAAAGGGTAGAAGGTACTTTGAATGATTGAAGTATGAACTACATAGTCTCTACTACATTAAAATATTTTCCTGCCACCTCTGCATAACCTGCAGTAGAAAAATATCACTCGTACATTACAGCATCAACTCTTCAAGGCATATGGTGAACATAAGCACTATTTCAACGCTGTAAAAGTAATCTATGTTTATATTCCAGAATACACTGGTATGTTTCCTGGAGGTGCAGCTTGAAAAGGTCCAGGGAACTTGCACATGCAGCAGCAAAGGTTGCATTTTCATCAACTGGTTGAGCACGCGAGACCTCATGCAAACCACCTGATGACAGCAGCACAATGCGAGCACTCGCAAAACTTTATTAGCACACAAAATAGGAAAATATGTCCCAAAGCTGCACTATAAGGGACACTGCAATGAACGGCTGCAGAAAAGTTTTTGTGAAGACGCATTCGTTTAACATGCACTGAAACTGTGGCAGCCTTTTGATGGTCAGCAAAAGAATGCCTTGGCTACAAAAAGCTGCCATATAGAGTGGCCTTGTTCCAAACAAAAAAACAGACAAATTTGATTTGAAAGATGACAGCACAAAAGGACAGTACGGTCATTGCTACCATATTTTAAAAGTTTTTACAGAAAAACAGCGACTATACAAATGTGCAAATGCCGTAAGCAGTTCTTGGACACTAATACTGCGACGGAGAAGTTGCACAAGGCTTGAACACGAATTAGCTGATGAATTCTGCGTGAAAAAACATAAAAGACCACACAATGGCGCTCCAGGCACCGTTACAGTTAACAAGCGGTATATGAGCACTGCTACATATGGTTAATTAAAGGGTAAGCTCAAAACAAAGTCAGTGCCACTAACCTGTTCACTCTCTGCTGCTTCTTGCTGCTCAGAGCCACTTGGTGCACCATCTTCAACAACAACATCGTCCTCCTCTTGTGCTAGTGCATAGGGTGGGCCTAAAAAAAAATACACATTAAAACAAGGTCACTACTGCAAGACACGTTTTTACGAGTGCCTGAAGACTGTTACAAATGGCTGCCTGCCTTCTTAGAACTGATACTTTTCTAGACAAGGTACTGGCAATTTCAAAATAGGCTGCCAGGCTCTTCTTTCAAAGAATAAGGTTCGCTCTCACAAGGATGCTGATGACAAACGAGAATCAATATCTTTTTTTTTTCCCTTCAGACTTTTGTGCTTTCGGAACCTTCAGGGAAGAAATCTGAGAATACGACTTGAGTATTCAATCACTTTCTGAGAAGTTTTCAGACCTACAACAACAGTTTACAATAGGGCCTGCCAAACGCTGCTCACTGGTTCGCCTCATTTCGCACAATTCGTGGCAGGTGAGAGTGCCATTCACTACAGCTGGCTGCTGGTGCTTTCAGAGGTCAAATCATACCTCTTTTGCGACACACAGCTAGTTAAGCGCGAAATCAGCCCGCCATATATATACACCACAAGTTCAACCAAGAGTGAGCTTGCCAATCTAAACCGACGACATCAGGGCTGACGATAGCATGCGGTGTTTGCTCGCTGGTCGGCAGCAATAATTCAGTTGATGGATCAAAGGCGATATATTATACAAATCAGCATTTAGTTGCCTGAATCGATTCCAGTGCTCAAAGTGAAGACTGCCCCAAAAATTCGTCGAGTTGCAAGACGTACCCTTATCCACCAGAGATTACAAGTGAACTCTAGAACAACTACCAAGCAAAATCACGTCAACTTTTTCAGGTAGCTTATAGTATAGAAACATTTAGTTACTCTGAATAACCACCACATAACAATCTAAATTAGTGGACCCATGTTAAACACACCTTGAAAGCTGTACTTGATTGTACTTGAAAGCTATTGTTATCATTGGTACTAGGGCGAAGTTGACGCTCTATGCCAACGACACAAGTATTTTTTGTGTTTATGATACCTGTGAAAAAACAGTTTAGTACAGCCAATTCAATGTTGTCAAAACTAGGTGTGTGGGCCAGCCAATTACTCTAAAACAAAACAGATTATCTTTTGTGCTAAAGAAAAGCATATTGCATCGGCTCTCAAACTTATCTTGAACAACAATAACATAGAAACCGTGCCTGAACTTAGAACTATGGGAGCTGTATTTACTCAAAATATGTACTTGGACAAGTGCATAGATTATATAGCATCCAAACTTGCCTCAGTGATGGGCGCTCTATACAAACAGAGATTTTCTCCAAAAAAAACTATGTTGCTGCTGCACAATTCTCTGTTCTTAGTTAGTTAGTTAGTTATATTGATTTTAATGGCGCAAAAGCAACTGAGGCTATGATGCGCCAAACACAAGGTTGGAGGTTTTGTTAAAGGTGAAGCTTTTTATACTTAGAGTTTGTTTAAAACGCTGGCTTCCTCGAGAAACCTAAAAATACATGAGATGTCAACCAGTGCACGATCGCCTAAAAGTAGCATGGGGTGTAATGGAAGTCTTTCCCTATAAAATGTTGTAAAATATTTCTTTCTTAGTTCTTCTAGTTTGACACATGAAATTAAAATGTGGTTCACTGTGAGTTCAGCACCACACATTTCACAGAGAGGTGTGTTTTCTTTGGTTAGCAGAAAGTTGTGCGTGAGGTGGGTGTGTCCAATGCGGAGCCGACATAAAATAACTTCGGTAAAACGTTCTTGATGCCTACATGATTGCCATTCCCCTAAAATGGGCTTAACAGAATGTAATTTGTTGTTTGCGTGCTCTTCCCATACTGCCTGCCACTTTTTTTTGAGTTTACTGTATATAAATTTTAAACAATCCCTGTGCGGTATGTTCACTTGCTTTATTTGGCTATTCCGGGCTTGTGCAGCGCATACATCTGCTTTCTCATTACCTAAAATTCCAACATGGCTAGGAACCCAGCAGAATTTAATGTTATGCTTTTGTTTTGTGATTTTAACTATGCTATGTATGATGTTTCCTATTATAGGTTCAGCTGCATTTCTGGAGTGCAGTGCTTTAAGCATACTCAGGGAATCGGTGTAAATGATGCTATTTTTGATATTCTCTCTTACTATTTTTTCCACAGCTACAAAGATGGCATAACACTCAGCAGTAAAAACCGATGCGCATTCTGGTAGTCGCATTATCTGTTTATTTTTTCCCTGGATTACTGCACTTCCAACGTGACTTTCTGTTTTTGAGCCATCGGTATAAAATTCAATGTAGGTGTCATACTTTTCTTGTAGTGCAAAGAATTCCTGTAATATGTACTCATGTGGCGTTTGCTTTTTATCTAAATGTGTCATTGTGAAGTCACATACTGAAGGCAGGCTGTACCATGGTGGCAAACATTCATTCCTTTGTGCAATATTTGGTAGGGCATCTAGCACTGTTAGCTCTTCGCATTTATCTTCAAAGCGCAGTAGTAATGGTCTGATAGAGTGTGGTTTGTTGATGAATAATCTTTTAGATGGGCACTTGGTGACAATTGGATGGCAGAGATGTTTCGGAAGAGAACGGATTTTTAAGACATATGAGCATGTAAGGGCAATTCTTCGATCCTCAAGAGCGGCTTCATTAGTTTCAACGTAAAGGCTAACTACTGGTGATGTTCTGTATGCTCCAGATGATAGGCGCAGACCAAGGTTATGAATGGGGTCTAATCTTTTTAAGTAGGATGCTCTTGCCGAACCATATACTATGCACCCGTAGTCCAGCTTGGAGCGAACCAGAGAGCGATATATTTGTAAAAGGCTTGCTCTATCGGACCCCCACCGCTTCCGTGAGAGAACTTTTAAGATATTGAGGGCTTGAGAAGCTTTCTTTTTAAGGTTGTTAATGTGTGGTAGAAATGTGAGTTTCTTGTCGAAAGATAGGCCTAAAAATTTGTGTTCTTGTTTAATTGGTAGCAGAGTGTGATTCAGGTATAGATTAGGATCGACCTGTAGGCCTCGTCGCAATGAAAAAAGAACAGCTACTGTTTTTTGAGGAGAAAATTTAAACCCATTTCTGTCTGCCCAAGCACCTAGTTTATTTAGTGTGATTTGTATTTGTCTCTCACAGGTTGATATGCTAGAGGACGTGCATGCTATTTGTAGGTCGTCTACGTAAACTGAATACATTATGGACTTGGGTATTACTTTAGCTAAGGAATTCATTTTTACTATAAAGAGTGTCGTGCTTAGAATGCACCCCTGGGGTACGCCGTTCTCTTGGGTGAAAGTCATGGAGAGAGTTGCTCCTAGGCGGACTCGGAATGTGCGGTTAGCCAGGAAGTCGTTCAAGCAGTTCAACATCCTGCCGCGGATGCCTAGCTCTGCTAGGTCACGGAGGATGCCGAACTTCCACGTAGTATCGTAGGCCTTCTCCAAGTCGAAGAAGACCCCAATACAGTGCTGCTTGTGGATGAATGCCTCCCGGATGGTGTTTTCTAGACGGACAAGGTGATCTGTGGTGGAGCATGTTTTCTTAAACCCACATTGGTGTTTATCTAGTAGTTGCCGAGATTCAAGTACGAAGGTTAGTCTAATGTTTATTACACTTTCGAAAGATTTAGCAATGCAGCTGGTGAGGGCTATTGGTCTGTAACTGCTAGGACTTGTTGGTGGTTTTCCGGGTTTGAGAAAAGGTATTATGACTGCTTTTTTCCACTCGTCAGGTATATTTCCAGTTATCCAGATTTTATTAAAGAATTTTAACAGTGCCTCTACAGCAGCCTCGGAGAGATGTGCAAGCATAGCGTAATGCACGTTGTCTGGTCCTGGTGCTGTCTTTTTTCCAGAAGATAATACTTTATTTAATTCTTGTAGTGTGAGAGGCTGGTTATGATCCTCATGTACACCTGCTCCAGATGGAAATTTTTGTTTTTCAGCTATTGATTTGTGTTTCTGAAATGTGTTTGTGTAGTTGGATGAGCTTGAGATCTCAGCAAAATGCTCGCCCAGTATGTTGGCCTGTTCTTCTAAAGATGTTTGTGTCCCGGGTGCTGTCAAGAGAGGAAGTGTGAAAGGGGTATGGTCACCAATAAATTTACGAACTTTTTCCCACATTTTCTTTGATGTTATTGAACTATTTATTGAGGAGACATATTTCTGCCAAGAGGTTTTCTCTGCACTTCTTCGCACATACCGCGCTCTGGCTTTTGCCTTCTTAAAGGCAAGTAAGTTCTCTGCAGTGGGATATCGACGCAGAGCGCTCCAGGCTTTGTTTTGTTGTTTTTTTGCTAATGTGCATTCTTTTGTCCACCACGCTTTATGTTTCTTTTGTGCAAGTCCTGTTGTTTGTGGTATAGCGAGTGTTGCGGCCGATATTATGCATTCAGTAAACTTCTCATTAATTTCATCTGTGCTAAGGTCGTCACAAAATTCCTTTTCCAGAGTGGCACTTTTTGTAAAAAGTGACCAGTCTGCGAGCTGAATTTTCCAGCGCCGTGGCCTTGTGGGGATGATCGGAGTAGACGATGAGAGCCTGATGATGGTAGGTAAGTGATCGCTGCCCATGGGGTCATTTAAAACATCCCATTTAAAATCGTTAAAAAGTAATGGTGATGCGAAAGCTAAATCGAGAGAGCTCATTTTTGCTGTGCTTGGACAGCAATATGTGGCTTTTCCCGTATTTAAAAGACAGACATTATTCGAAAGTATAAAATCTTCGATTGTTTGGCCTCTAGAGTCACAGCGTTCGCTTCCCCAAAACGGAGAGTGAGCGTTAAAATCGCCAACTACCAGAAATGGCTCCGGCAGTTCATCGATCAGGCTTTCTAGATCTTGGCATGTTAATGTGATGTGTGGGGGAAGATATACAGAGCATATTGTAATGGTTTTGTAGCTGATGACGCTAACCGCAACCGCCTCAAGTTTTGTTTTCAGTTTGATTTCTTGAGCCGGGACGCCGCTTTGGATGATGATTGCGACGCCTCCCGAGAGTCTATTTGCATGTTCGCGATCACGCCTAAAAGTTGTATAATGTTTTAAGATATTTGAATGTTGTGGACCAAGATTGGTCTCCTGGAGACATAGGGCTAGAGGCATCACTGACCCTAGAATATGAGTTATATCATTGTAGTTCCTCAGCATTCCTCTACAGTTCCATTGTATTATGAAAGCCATCTTAGTTTTGTGTTTGTACTGATTGAAAAAACTAGATCAAGTTGTTTATGGCCCCGTGACTCGGGGCCTGTCTCTTTTTGACCGATCCAGGGAGCTCCGCCGACCATCCGACGTGGACGGCGAGGGGCTGCCCGGGGTCGTGTCCATCGCCTCTGCGGACGCACTGGACGACCGTGCAGGAGGCACATTGATTTTCGAATTTGACCTCGACCTGTGGGAAGAGGTCTTTGGGCCCGCCGACCCGGGGGTCTGCGTCCCCTCCTTTGGGGTAGGCGGAGTAGCGTGAGCTACTCCACCAGACGGCGCGGATGGCCCCGCCACAGGCTCACTACGTGTGGCCTGGACAGGTGCCGAAGCCTGGTGTGGTGCGCCGCGCCCACGCACCACATCGGCGAAGTTTGTTTTTGCAGTGAAGGTGAATTTGTTTGTTTGAGAGTATTGCCTTCTTGCTTCTTTGAAAGAAATGTTTTGCGTAGTCTTCAGAGTAATGATTTCTTTCTCTTTTTTCCAGGATGGACAAGCCCTGGAGTAGGCAGCATGGTCGCCATCACAGTTTGCACACCGTAGGTTAGCAACACATTCTTCGGATTGGTGGTCCTTCGAAGAGCATTTTGCGCAAGTTTTGCGGCCGCGACAACTCTGGGAGCCGTGGCCAAATCTCTGGCAGTTGAAACATCTGCGTGGGTTGGGAATATACGGTCTTACATTTATTTTCAGGTAGCCTACTTCAATGGATTCGGGTAATGTGCTCATGTTGAATGTCAAGATCAGGTGTTTGGTGTCCACTTCTTTGCCATCCTTCCGGATCTTGATCCGGTGGACATCTATAACTTCTTGGTCAGTAAGTCCTTCGAGCATTTCCTTTTCAGAAAGGTGGACAAAATCTATTTCAGAAATGACGCCTCGTACAGTATTGAGAGACCGATGTGGGGTCACAGAGACAGGGATGTCCCCAATGGATACAATTGTTGCAACTTTTGAGTGTTGTATGCTGTCGCGCAGTTCAAGAAGTAAGTCGCCACTGGCCATTTTTGACACCTTGTAGCCAAGGCCTAAGGCATCCGTCAAGCGTTTTGAGACTTGGAATGGGGATATTATCCTTGCTTGTGTTTCTTCTGCTTTACTGTGAATGACATGAAATTTTGGAAAGGATACTTTTCTTTTCTGGAAAAAGTCATCTGCTTCGGTCCGCCCTCTCTTGAGAGAGCGATCAAGTTTTGAAAGGGGGGGAGCCATAAAAAAATGTAGTTTTTCGGTCATGCTGCCAGCCACCCACCATGGAGTCCAACAAGGGGACGCGACAGGTACTTGAAAGAAAGTCCTGCCCACGCCAGCTGTACACCTTAACTATAACCTAATATGACTCAACTCAGGGTAGTTGGTCACACACGGTTAACCCTCGCCGCCAGGAAAAAGGAAAAAACAGAGAAGAGAGGAGGATACAGGAAAGTTGTAAGAAAGGAAATAGGAAAGTGAAAGGTAGAGGGGAGGACAGGAAAAGGCGACTGCCGATTTCCCCCGGTCGGGTCAGGCCGGAGGTGCCGTCTACAGGAAGCTGGGGCCAAAGTGGTGTGTTGCCTCCGCCGAGGGGCCTTAAGGGTCCAAACGCTCGGCATCGGCTCAACCACCAGGATCCCCTTTTCCCCGGACACGGCGATGCCACGCACGGCTAAGCGCGGATGCTCGGGTCCGTGGTGACGCATTGTTCACCATCATCCCCCTGAGGGGATGTCCCTGCGGATGCTCGGGTTAACCCGTGGTGTCGCCACTCACCAACGTCTGCATGCTGCAGACGCCTCCCTGCGGGGATCTCTGTTCTTATCCCACTCAAGTTACTGTGCTATGGTCTAGGGGAACGACTACAACAAACAACATACAAAACCTTGCCACGTTACAACGCAAAATTATTGAGTTGTAACATACTTGCCATATAATAGCAACAGAGATTAGCATTTCCGAATGTTAGTATTAATATAGGCAGGAGACATCTACACCTAATATTTGTATTCAGCACTGATAACAGAATGAAAAGAAAACAATACTATGCTAACGAGCCTAGCAGAACTTCCCACTGAACAATACTCAAGTCATGACACATGAAATCCAGAACATTGGAAGACTTTTCCTCACCGCACAAATTATGCGATGCAAACTCTACGTTACAACATTCTTCAGCTATTAAACACCAACCTAAATAATAAAACTGATGCTTCAGCCTGAGTTTAAAACAGCTTAAAGGTGCCCTGTGATGCAAACCAAGCATGAGGTCATTATTCTTTGTATGCAAAGTAGGAAACGTTGTGATGCTTGGACGGCCAAAGAGATTGCCGGAATGGTAATATTTAATATTTTAAGGATCCCCAGGTGGTCGGAGCCCTCCACTACGGCACCTCTTTCTCGCTTTCTTCTTTCACTCCCACTTCCTCCCTTCCCTTACGGTGCGGTTCAAGTGTACGCCAAGATGCCAGACAATTACTGCACCATTTCCTTTCCTCAGAAACCAATTTTCATTTTCATTCTATTGTAATCTTCTCTAAAAATGCTTGTTTCGAGCCAATGGTGCCGCTACGCTGCGGCCATTTTCGGCAGTAGGAATGAGAGGGCGCTGCCTTTCTGATTGGTTGGGCGTCCAGTTTGAACCTAGTTTTTTTATACTCACAAAATAAAACTAAAATATGTCTCTGAGTGCTGTAAGCTTTTTGCATGCTACAAAAACTAAAAAAAAAAGCAGGGAAAGCTAATCGAAAGCTAATAAGAATAACGCTAGAAACGACACTTTCAATTTCGCTTCAAACTTTCGTAGAGGCGAGTACTGTTCACACCACGGCAAGTAGGCAGTAAAAAAAAAAAGGTAGGGGGAGAGAGAGAGGAAGAAAAGAAAAGCCAGTGGAAACACCTTGCCCAAAAATGTAGAGAAGCCAGACAGGAGACAGGAGAGAAGGTTGGGGCTGCCAACAAAGTTCAGGGAGCTTCCTTAGTAGTGTTAGTCACCTTTGCCCTGTCTACAGTGTATACACAGGGGGTGGGGACGGGGAGACAATGCTGTGAAAGCAACAATTGCAGGCAAGCAAGCCTCTGCTGCTTCTGTGCTAAGTGTGGTTCTGATTGGTACCAGCCAATTCCAGCACTGGGTGAGTGAAATGGGTGAGTGAAATGCGTTTTCATCTGATTTTTAGAGTTATTCTAAGTGGAGTAACTTTCGTTTGCATGTTCTGATTTCATTAAATCTTTTTTTGCACTGGTCTCGGGAACACGTGAGGAATCCATTTCATCAGATTATCTGGCAATGAGGAAAACACCCTGGTGCCACTTTATAAGGAAGGTTTTTTAAACCACACTACAGTTTTGAAAAATCTTGCTATTCCAATCAATTCAGTTCTCACACAGGACTGACTATAGAGAGCACGTATGTCAAGGTATATATTCAATATTTGCTTGATAATCCGACTACCCTCAGTGACTGTTAGATTTTTTTTCCCCTCACACTGATTTAAATTGCCATTACCTTCATATAAGTTCCTTTTCGTGCCATTTTTTCGGAGCTGCCATTTATACGTATACATGACTAGAATACTCCTTTTTTTACTTCGTATTAATGCATCCTACTTACACTGTCATTTTTGTCAAAACTGATGTTCTAATGTATTCATCATCATCATCAGCCTGACTACGCCCACTGCAAGACGGTCATCTTGCATATTTAATGTATTATGTAACCCTATTTCGTACTGCTTAGGCTGTGCTTAAGTATTCTGTTGCATGACCCACAGTTGTTTGATGGGGACGACGTCTATGCCTCATTTTACCACGTCCGCACTAGGTCTCATGGAGATCAATTCATAGTTCCAACCCCATCTTGTCGCGATTCAACATTCTCAACAACTGAAAATAGTACCCACACTCTAAACAATGTACTGCTGCCTAGGATTCTCTTGCCACACACTTTACAGCATAAGACACCACTGACCCTTATTTTGGATAAATTCTGCAGCCGCTGGCATAGCGGAACCACTTTTCACAGCAGCACTCAATTTTAGGTCTTATTTTTTAATTCTTCCACCAGATATGCACACCAACTTGCACCTAACCAATCAACTTTCTGTGCAACTTTTGACACCCCGGTTCTTCCCCAGAAAATTTTCTTCTGCATGCAAGGTAAATGGTAAATCACTGGCTCAGGCCGACCCATGCCTTGCAAATAAAAGGTTCTGGAAACACCCAAGCCGTCCTAAAGCAACATCCACGTTGTAAGATTTCAATATGATGCAGGATATAAGTGAATATGAAACAAGACAAAGTACGTATACGTTGTTCCCCCTTTGTAGTGTAGTACGTTCCGCGTGGCAGCTGAGCATTAGTCATTGGTATCACTATACAGGGTGTTTCACCTAAGACTTTCTGCAATTTTTAAAAATAAGCTATTTGAATTAGATGCGCGCTTTTTCTGGCATAGCATTGTCAGTGGTGTAGTACATCATAGTGCAGCTAAGACGTGCTAACTAGCAGGCTTTTTAACCAATATTTAATAGTTAACTTTTAAACTATTACCGCTGGGCTCCTTAATTACTGAGAGGCATGCAGCCCACCGTAAGTACTGTCCATATCCGTTTTTAGAATTTCGAGAACACGATTATCCTCGGCGCTGTGGCCCAACAAATTTCGCCTACATCGCGCCAAAATACATGCGGTTTGAGAAGCTTGCAGGCAAAGCAACCTCTCCAGTGCACGTAACTCGTCGAAATAGCCAAAATTTGTTGGGCCACAGCGCCGAGGATAATCGCGTTCTCAAAATTCTAAAAACGGATATGGACATTACTTACGGTGGGCTGCATGCCTCTCAATAGTTAAGGAGCCCAACGGTAATAGTTTAAAAGTTAACTATTAAATATTGGTTAACAAGCCTGCTAGTTAGCACGTCTTAGCTGCATTTGATGTATTACACCACTGACAATGCCATGCCAGAAAAAGCGCGCATCTAATTCAAATAGCTTATTTTTAAAAATTGCAGAAAGTCTTAGGTGAAACACCCTGTATAATCGGACACATATCTTATCAATCGTAGCACATATCGTAACAACTGAATGAAGGCGTTTCGCGCGCCAGGTAAGTTAAAAGGCGGGAACAATTATATAAATATATTTTAAAATAATTTAAGAGCACTGCCAGGTAGCGGAACTGAGACAAGAAAAGAAGTCAGCCTGGTGACGACGGAACGTGCACATGCGGAGGCGGTGGGAAAGCTCCGCCCATCTTTGCAGATGCAGGCGAAATGTTTTTATTACTCCAAAAGGCTGATACTTTATAATCTGTTCCCGTACAACCTAATCCGCACATTACATATCTGACTTACCAGCCATACGGCTGCGTACCTTTTAATTCAGGTGTCGCGTGGATAAACAATTCTAAGCAGTTGTGAGCAAAAAACTCCACAGGTGTCGTACTACATACGTAAGCAACGCAACAGTGCGAGGCAGCTTCACGCACGCAAGCAGGAACGCACGCACGCACAAAACGACTTCAGCGCAGAGATGGGCGCCTTCGGAAGAGGTTCTTTACACGAGTTACAGGCAAGTTCGCTGTGTCCTTATCAAAGCACGGACACGTTTGTCCGCGCCTCACGCAAACACTACAGCGCATACTTCACAGTAACTACAGCTGTCAATATTTTTCTGAACACCCTAGGAGTTTTTATTAACCAACTTTCACTTACCACTTGAGCTAGTTTGACCCAGCCATCCGGTGTTTTCAGGTAGCCGAACTTGAAAGCGCATAATGCCAGTCTTTCATTCCCGCCGGATGAAGAAACGGTCGTCGTTTGTTGCCCGACAGTAACAGGCATTGTGCTGCGTTGAATTGGCAATGAATTAAATAGTTCTTACTGCTTCGTGGGATAACTTATGAGAACTGTTTACGGCCAGAAGGTGCAACAGTTGGTATATTAGCTCTATGGGAGCAACCCGCCAGGCAATGTAGCGTCACTACCGTGTCAACAAAACGTTGGCGTCAACACGCAGCTAACGCAGCGAAGAAAAGCCAACCACGACCGGCGCTCCGTTTGGCTACGTTTGGCTAGTTTGGCAGCCAGTTTTGCAAAAGCGTTGCTTTTCCCTAGGCTTCCCTGGTTGCTCAAAGCGCGAAATTGAAACGCTTGAGAGGAAGAGCTATAAAGCATGCGGTAGGATGGAACGTGGAATATGCGTGGAACTCCAGTTTCGTACGGAATGATAGAAGTTTCTTGCAGGAATGGCGCCACGATGTCGAAAATATTCAGACAAGGACAGCCAAGCTACTACCGGCTTTGAGCCAACCATAGAGTTTCTTACTGAGCCAACCTCCTCTTCCCGGCTATCCCGGCATTGCGACACTTTATGGTGAATAGACAAATGGATAGAGAAACGGCGGATGGAGTCAGTAATAAAGTGCAGCGCCGCCTGCTCTCCCTCTAGGTAAATGAGAAACTTTCCTCCATGGCTACGTGGCTGCAGGTAACGGTTAATCTGTGGACAGCGCGAACGCTGCGGTCTGCTGCAATGGTCTCTGCTATCAAAGTGAAATAAACATCCGACGTGTCATAATGCGCAAAATAAGCCTTAGCAATTTTGGTGATCCTTTGAATGCAATGCGAAAAAAAAAAAAACGAAATCGTATTTCAACCACACTGGCTACTTCAACTGTGGTCATGTTGGGTGTGGTGCTGACAGGTTGCAGTTTCCGGTTCGGGGTTAGCGGCAGTGAATGACACGATGAATAAGCACGAAGTAATGGTGGGCATACGTGCCTTTATATGAGAAGTATTTTGTGAAGCGGTGGGCATACGTGCCCTTATATTCAATACAAAAAGTCAAGTGGTGGGCATACGAGCCCTTATATTCAATCCAAAAAAAGAATCATTCACATCTACACCGTGGGTTGTTTTTGTAAGGCATTGAGTGTGAAATGAAGACCGCCGTTTTTACGGTACTGCTTGTAACCGTAGCACGTATTACCTTTTACCTACAATCGAAACTAAAAAACCTCTTTTTGATGCTGCTCGTAATCGGTGCACGAATCGGCGAAGTAATTTCAGGCGCCGCGTAGCTGAACACCAGTGAGTGTGAACTGCAGTCCTCGGGATTATGGGAATGCGAGTGTATACTTACGGGGGCACTGTATACGCAATGCGTCTAAGTACATTACCTGTCGCTACGAAGAAATGTTTTGGAGTTAAGTGCTTCTGTGTTTCCGAGTGTAATGTTGCTGCTGATGGCGTCGCGAAACGCAAGACGACGAACCGGCCATCTTGCGCTCTCTCAGCCGAGTTTTATATGCGGAGTTCTCATTAGAGTAGTGTTCTCGATGACACCACGTTACCGAGCGATTAGAGTACTTTTCCGAGCAGCACCATGATGTTGCCACATTTCTTCATCGGATTCGAAGGCGCGAACTCCACCTCATAGCCGGGATATGGCGTAGTCGTCGTCCGATGGGTACCTGAAGCACGTTGCATCTTGTTCGTCGCCGTCGTCGCCCATGGGCCAACATGGGCTCCGGCGACGGCAGATCCCTGCAGTTGGTCGACAGTAGCATCGCCTTGCGATCGTAGTAGCATATGGACGTGCCTTACTTCGTGCACTGTGCATGGCATATGTTCTCGAACGCGAAGTCGATGCCGGTGCCTCGCGAAGTGGTGATTGCATCAGAATGTTAAGCTGAGATCGGTATGCATCACGCCAATCAACGTTAACGTTCAACATGCTTCCTGATCAAAGCATTCTACGAGGAGCATGGTCGTGCCGCCGCGTAGAGCCGAAGGCAGATTCCTGTACACGAACGTTGGTCTCGTACGATCGTTGGCAGTGAACTGCAGCCTCCGGTCGCACTTTCTATATGGTCATGTGGTCGCAGGACATAGAACATCTGAATGTCGTAGTTTCTTCTTGGTGTAATTCCTACGTGACTGCCAATATGCGTGCCTCAAAAGCAACGGGTATAGAATCATCTCATCTGTATACAGAGGAAAATTACTGAACCTATAGTTATGTTAGCACAGCTACCATATACTCTCTTTTAATGGCCACAATTTTTAAAAAATCCAGGTGTGAACTTTTGAAGGTGTGTCCCATAGACAAATAAAAAAAACATATAACTCTATATTTTTCCCAATTATCTGGTCCAGAGCACAGAGTGCGGCCCATACTTGAGTGCAGCTTTCACACGAGATTGTATGGCAACTGATTCTAGCCAGCCATTCACAACCTACCAGCACTGAAGTCTTTTGATGCACATATGGTGCACATTGTTTCAAATACCAAGGCTCCAGTAACCCTCAAAGGTCTGTTTCGAAAGGTAATGCTCCATCAGGGAAGGGTTAGGAAGAGTATGAAAGAAGGGGGCAGTGTGACAGCCCCAGTCTGTTCTGGAGACCCTGCTAAACTTCTCAAGAACTGTACCTCCTTTCCATATCACATCCTTTGTTCCACAGCTTAGCAAAAGTGCTCAAAACATTTGTGTATTTACACCAGTTCACACAGAATGAGGTGAAGCTGTCTGTAACTAGAACGTTACAAACCATCATGTGAAACAAGCCTCTAAGCAAAACCTTTTTTTAGTTCTCAGTAAAATTAAAAAATAGTACACTGGTGCACCAACACACACTGTACAGCACCTTAGAAAAACCACTACTTCACCACGTGCATATCAATTACCTTGCATCCACAAAGCTTGCGTTATTTCCTTTATCCTCGCATGAAAGCTAGACACGTTCAAAATAATTAGAACCTCGATGATACGATTACGGTTGATCTGATTTAGAAAGTGTCTCGGATGGTCTAGTATGTACAGAATACGTTACGATTCGGGATTGTACGGAAAGTTTTTCAGGCTGGCACAGATACGAACGCACAATTGCCACCCGCACACACAAGCTGGAACGCGCGTGGGGCCGCCAGGTTGGTCTCTGAGAGATTGGTTCCGCAAAGATCAATCACAGAGATAAGAATCTAGACTAGTCTCTTTGATGCTCATTTTCTGGCCATGTCTTGGGACACTGTGAGTACAAATACAATCGCAAACTACCACAGCAAATGTGGATTTACAACGGCACCAGTCGCATTGCTGATTGACAAAGAGGCCAACGAGGATTTGGCTACCGAAAGCTGGGGTATGCTGTACATTCAAGCTTCTCACGACTTCGTCACCTCGGACAACATTGCAACCAGCGGGCTGAGGAACATTGAAGATGATTGATGGAACAAATGAACTGTCGTCACTGGACAGCAATGAAGAAGAGCGTGACCCATTGTCATTGGGGGCAGAAACTCTCAACACCCTCGATGTTCTGCACCGTACCGCAAGAGCCGGCAGTGCGAGAGACGAAACTGTGGCACGGTTTTATGCTTTCCAGGCTGGGCTTATCAGGGAAATCAAAGCCAAGAAGGTGCAAACAAATATTACCACCTTTTTAGACAGAGAATAATTGAGCCAAATAAACTGTGTTTCATTCTCATGTTCAACTTGGCTTGCTTTTGATCACCCAAATCAGGATGATAGGAATATTCTCCAGGGCCCCGCTAAATTCGTATCATGAAGATTCTACTTAAGTACTGTAATGATGCATTTGTATGAAGGGCACTTAATACACTTAATGTAACTAAAATTAGTGGATGTTATGAAAAATTACCTGGATGACAAATGAAGGCCCACAAAATTCTAGTGATATGGAATAAGTAGCCCTATCCTACACATGCAGTGGAGGTGTACCTTGATGCCAAAAAGGACAAGTACAGGTGATTACACAAGAAAACAAAAGTAAAAAAAAGTTCTTTATTATAGTGGCCTATCACAGCCCACTGCAGCTCCTGTCTCCAACCAGGCTGCTGTCCAGCCAATGTCAGGACCAAAATTTAATACAACAAAATTATGAAGAACCACTCCCACAGCGATGACTGGACGTAATTTCAGCACTCAAAGAGGATGCCTGTGGCAGTAGATGCAACGATATGACAGGCGACTGTGATGCGATGTGGTGCTCAGCATGAGTGTCACGGGCAACAGTCATAACTTCGATGGCTCACTGCTCCTCTCCTGATGAAGTGACCCTCTTGAGTCGTCGTGACCTTGGTGACTGACATGGTGACCTCTTTGGTGACCGGTCTGCACGCATGCAAGCAATGTAACAAGTTACTCGTTTTACTTCATTACTCAAAACCCAAGCTGTACTGTATCTTAGTAGATACGAAACACTGAGAGCCAAGATTTTAAAAAGAAAAAATAAAGGGGGCGGGGGGGACGAGGATGGTGAAAAGAGAGAGAAAGCACATGCAACGAATTATGAGCTGCCCCCAATACACCATCATCTGATAACACCCAGGCACTCTGTACGGTGTGGCAGCAGTGCAGTCCCAAAGGAACCCCAACGGCGTTAACATCAAGAGTGTCTACTATATAGGTGTTTTAAAACTCAGATTTTTCAACATCTTCACAACTCATTGCATCAAAAATTTATGCCAAAGCTGCTTTGTGACAGTAACTGTGTGACAGTCAAGGATACTGCCTCAATGTGGTAGCTAAATACGGCTTGAACAACAGCTAGAGTAAGCCAATTTTTGTGCGCCGAATTATAAGTTCCACTTTGCTCTGTGGTTAAGGGGGGACGAGGGTCTTAACTAACTTTTTTATTTATGGATATAGTCTCATGAAATTTTGCACACAGATGCATTTTTCTCTTCTGATTCCAAATACGTAATCATATTTGAGCTGGTGGTCTTAAATCTTACAAAGTCTAGAATGTAATTAGGTAATTTCTTATGTAGCTTTTATAAA